>NW_025298632.1:0-946 GCF_018294505.1 Triticum aestivum | reverse complement strand
GACTTCATTTCAAGAAGGGGAGGATGATGAGGACATCAATACAATTGTTACACCCACAGCCCCTGCTGCTATACATACTGGACCAATTACTAGAGCTCGTGCACGCCAACTAAATTACCAGGTACTTTTGTTTCTTGGTAATGATTCTAATGTTCATGAGAATATGATGCTGCCTAAATTGGATACATTTGTTTTGCTTACAAATGAAGGGCCTAGCTTGGAGAAGGATGAACATTGGAGCAAGAACAAGCATGGAGATGATGGCATGCGCAAGGGGAACAAGAACGGAGTTACAAGTGATGATTTCAGGACTTTGAAGCCACCATAATGGGTGCATGAAGCCTTGGAAGAAATATACAAGATGCCACTTCATAAATTTCGTCCCGAGGCTATTTTAGGTGCTGCGTCACCTTATTATTGGGCCAGGCCCATGTAATTTCGAAATACATAAGTATAGGCTATTTTTAGAGTCCATATGTGTGGGGAAACAAGAGATAGGGTTGATTTCGGACTCCTCCACCAAGGGCCACGAAATTCCCCCCTCTTCCTCCATATATACAGCCCTTAGGGCATCGTTTAGACTTTGGGTTTTGTTTAGATTAAAAGTTTGCCATAGCTGCAACTTCGCGTACTTCGTTTGTGTTCAACGACCAGACAAAGGCGTCACAGAACCCCACCTTGATCAATAAAGCTTTCATCTTATATTCGCAATATCCAGATTGCAATCTCAGTTTCTTGCTTGTTCTTCGTTTGCTCGCAGGAAACAGACCCTCGTGGTCAGGTTGATCGTGCTCCGGCGTGGTCAATAACCTCTCGGAGTTGGTTTAGCGATTGCTAAGGCGCGACGTCCTCGCACGTTCGTAGTCGGATCGTCAAAGTCGACTTCCACCAAAGCGAAATCCACCATCTCATCGAAAGACGGGACACCTTTGCCTCTATCAAGTAG
>NW_025298631.1:0-946 GCF_018294505.1 Triticum aestivum | reverse complement strand
TGGGGTCGCAGAGTGATTTCCATGATTAACGAACCCCGGGGTGCGTTTACGTGTCAGACATCAACACTCGCGGTTTTTGACGATTTTGGCCCGTTTCATGGACTATTACTCACCGTTTTGCGGTCACGAAGAGATTTCCATAGTTGTTGAACCCCAAGGTGCGCTTACGTGTTGGTCATCAACTCTCATAGTATTGGCCAATTCTGGCCCGTTTCGTGGACTATTACTAACTGTTTTGGGGTCCCGGAGTGATTTCCACGATTAACAAACCCCATGGTGCGTTTAAGTGTCGGTCATCAACACTCGTGGTTTTTGTCGATTCTGGGCCGTTTCATGGACTATTACTCACATTTTTGGGGTCCCAAAGCGATTTCCATGGATGTCGAACCCCAAGGTGCGCTTATGTATCGGTCATCAACAATCGCAGTTTCGGCCGATTCTGGCCCGTTTCTTGGACTAAACTCAGTTTTTGGCTCACGTAGTGATTTCCACGACCGGCGAACACCGGTGTGTTTATGTGTCGGTCATCAACATTTGCAGTTTTGGCCGATTTTGGCCCGTTTCATGGACTATTACTCACTGATTTCAGGTCCCTGAGCAATTTCCATGATTGACGAAACCCGGGGTGCGTTTATGTATTGTTGATCAATAACCCTAGGTTTTACCGATTCAGGGCTCTTTCATGGACTATTACTCACCGTTTTGCAGTCCCAAAGCGATTTCGATGCTTGTCGAACCCCAAGATGTGCTTACGTGCTGGTCGTTAAGACTCGCAGATTGTGCCGATTCTGGCCCGTTTCCTGGACTATTACTCAGTTTTGGGGTCCCGAAGTGATTTCCATGATTGACGAACACCGGGGTGCATTTACGTGTCGGTCACCAACACTCACAATTTTGGCCGATTCTGGTACGTTTTCTGCACAGTTACTCACCGTTGTGGGGTCCC
>NW_025298630.1:0-946 GCF_018294505.1 Triticum aestivum | reverse complement strand
CTTCACATTGCTTTTCCAAGTAGACAGGGCCTTGCTCATCTTCGTGAGGGCAGCATTGTTCACTTTATTCCCTTTGAGGCTTGTGTTTTCAAATTCAGCGGGGAACTTGTATCGTTCGTGCAGCTTCGTGAAGAGGAGGTTGCGCAAATTCCCTCGGTCAGGATGCCTCAGGTTCTCGGTGTTGATCGAGACGGTGCTCCGGAGAATGCACCCGAGCTGAAGCGAGTACCCCTTGACTATTCGTTCGGGCGCCGTTGGATTCCCGTCGGAGTCCACTTCAGTAACTTCCTCCTTGAGGGTGCGGAGCACGGTCGGGCGCCGGTCCTTCCGTTGCCTCTTCGGTTGGCTGCCATCTGTGCGTGCGCCGCCATCATTAGTGGTGGCATCCTCGGCGGCACCATCAGTGGTGGCATCAGTGGGGTCATCCTCGGCGGTACCATCAGTGGTCTCAGGATCAGTGGGTAAGGCGGCGTCCTCATACAAGTGAGGTTGTTCCTCCATCTCCTGGGACAGCTTCCAGAATGGCTTGACGCTCGAACCCCCGGCCTCATCGTTGTTGGCCATGTTTCTCTCTAAATAGGAACAAAGTTTGGTCAAAAAGTTGGTTATTGTCAAGGAACAAGATCATGGTCTCATCATTTAGGGTTTGTCGACACCGAGGCATCCTAAAAGCTAAGCTTTTATCATTGAGGGTTTTTCGACGCCGAGGCACCCTAAAAGCCTAAGCTTTCATCATTTCGGTTTTTATCGACACCGAGGCACCCTAAAAGCCATGCATTAGTCACAAGTACGCCGGGGCACTTGATCCTACTTAATTACCTACTAAGATACCCCGGCCCATGCATTAGTCACAAGTACCCCATATGTCCTATTTTTAGCAAAGTCATGCTAAAATTCACGGAAAATTTCAGCATGACCTTTGCTGAAAATAGGACATATGGAGTAC
>NW_025298629.1:0-946 GCF_018294505.1 Triticum aestivum | reverse complement strand
CACGTAAACGCACCCCAGGGTTCGTTAATCATGGAAGTCACTGCGAGACCCAAAAACAGTGAGTAATAGTCCATGAAACGGGCCAGAATCGGCCAAAACTGCCAGTGTTGATGACCGACATGTAAACGCACCCCAGGGTTCGTTAATCGTGGAAGTCACTCCGAGACCCCAAAACAGTGAGTAATAGTCCACGGAACGGGCCAGAATCGGCCAAAACTGTCAATGTCGATGACCTCCACGTAAGCGCACCTTGGGGTTCAACAAGCATGGAAATCACTTTGTGACCCCAAAACGGTGAGTAATAATCCACGAAATGGGTCAGAATCGACAAAAACCGCGAGTGTTGATGACCGACACGTAAGCGCGCCTTGTTGTTCAACAAGCATGGAAATCACTTCGGGATCCCAAAATGGTGAGTACTAGTCCACGAAACGGGTCAGAATCGACAAAAACCGCAAGTGTTGATGACCATCCCGTAAACGCACCCCGGGGTTCGTTAATCGTGGAAGTCCCTCCGCGTCCCCAAAACAGTGAGTAATAGTCCACGAAACGGGTCAGAATCGACAAAAACCGTGAGTGTTGATGACCGACACGTAAACGCTCCCTAGGGTTCGTTAATCACGGAAATTACTCCGGGACCCTGAAAGAGTGAGTAATAGTCCATCAAACGGGCCAGAATCGGCCAAAACTATGAGTGTTGATGACCGACACGTAAGCGCACCTCGGAGTTCAACAAGCATGGAAATCACTTTGTGACCACAAAACGGTGAGTAATAGTCCATGAAACGGGTCAGAATCGACAAAAACTGCGAGTGTTGATGACCGGCACGTAAACACACCCCAGGGTTCATTAATCATGGAAATCACTCCGGGACCCCAAAACAGTGAGTAATAGTCCATGAAACGGGCCAGAATCGGCCAAAACTGCCAGTGTTGATGACCGACA
>NW_025298628.1:0-946 GCF_018294505.1 Triticum aestivum | reverse complement strand
GAGCCCCTCCTCCGCGCCAAGTCCGACGCCGGCGAGCTCCAAGTCGGGCCGGTGAACCTCGGGAGTCGCGCCACTGCTACAGTGCGGCTGGATCTAGATCTGGGTTGACCTCTCTCCCCCGAAACCCTAATTTTCGTGCTATCTTTGACTGCTTGTATCTCCACAACCGTAGATCCGTTTTGGGCGTATGATATGTCAAAATCTTCGTCTCGACATGTACATCATTTCATTCCATTGCATCATTTGCATTTGAGGTCATCTTGATACCCAAAATGCTGTTAGAAGGAGGCTTCGTGAGTTAAATTGCAGATCCGTTAGTTCATCATGCACTTTTGTCATTTTTGTCATGTTTAATTCGTGCATGATATGCCTGTGCCCCTTTGGGATGAATTGTGAAGGATTTTGTCTTCTTTCCAGAGGTGCCACCCATGCATTTTTAGGATGTGTGTGTTGTCTTGTGCAAGCTTGCGAAGAGAGGTACCTGAGAATGCAGATTTCAGGGACTTAGTAATTTCACTAAGTCTGGGATATTTTAGTTCATGATGCTATATGTCCAGCTTGTTTCCTAGTGATCCGTGCCTCTTTTGAGGATGATCAGTAAGGGAGTTTTGATATTTATGTTATGATCTATCCATCCATGTCTTTGTTTGCATATGTGGAGAGCTCTAGGTTGACTCAATCGAGCTCAACTTTTGCTTCGTTGTTAATCTGGGCAGATCGTCAACTTGTTTGCGATTTTGCCGATGCTACCGTTAGTGTTCCATGCATGCTATGCCTTTGTTCTTGCCATGTGTAGCTAGCACATTGTGCCTTCTTGCTGGTTATATGCTTTCCTTGCCATGACTTGCACCGTAGTGAGTGCATCGAGCTCGTTTACATGCCTTCGTGAGTTATATTTCAGCGTGTCTCAGTTTTCACAAAGTCTGAAAACTGATTGTGTTCGAGC
>NW_025298627.1:0-946 GCF_018294505.1 Triticum aestivum | reverse complement strand
CGTTCATTAATCTCATGAAAGTACTAGGTGCATTAGTTAACCCAAAAGGCATGACTAACCACTCATATAATCCAAACTTAGTTTTAAATGCTGTTTTCCATTCATCTCCCAATTTCATACGAATTTGATGGTAGCCACTACGCAAATCAACTTTGGAGAATATTGTAGAGCCACTCAATTCATCAAGCATATCATCTAGCCTAGGAATAGGATGACGATAACGAATAGTAATATTATTAATGCCTCTACAATCAACACACATACGTGATGTACCATCCTTTTTCGGCACTAGAATAATAGGAACAGCACAAGGACTAAGGGATTCGCGTATATAACCTTTGTCGAGAAGCTCTTGTACTTGGCGCATAATCTCCTTCGTCTCCTCTGGATTGGTACGGTATGGTGCACGGTTTGGCAGTGAAGCACCGGGAATTAAGTCAATCTGATGCTCAATCCCTCGAATAGGCGGTAATCCCGGTGGAACATCTTGTGGAAAGACGTCAGCGAACTCCTGCAAAATGTTAGTGACAGCAGGAGGCAAAGAGGAAGGCACGTCCTCGAATGAAAATAATGCCTCTTTGCACACTAAAGCATAGCAAACAGATTTGCTGAAATCTAGCTCATCAATATCAGATTTGGTGGCAAATAAACATGCACTTTTCAATTTAATTTCAGAAGCAACACTAGATGGTTTATTATTAGGCTTCATTTGTTGCTCAAATTCTTTTGCCACAATCTGATTTTCACTCTTATTCGTCTCCTGTTTTGCTTTATTAGCTCTATTAATATCATCTTTCAAAATGGAATCAGGAGTCATAGGAAGCAAAGTAATATTTTTATCCTTATGAACAAGAGTATAGTGATTGTTTCTACCATGGTGTACAGAATTTTTATCAAATTGCCATGGTCTACCAAGTAATAAGGAACATGCTTGCATAGGTACCAC
>NW_025298626.1:0-946 GCF_018294505.1 Triticum aestivum | reverse complement strand
CAAATTCGATGAGGAGGGTAACAAGATTGAGGAAAACAAGGAGAGGAGGAGGCTAGTCAAACAGTTCGCTCTTCATAAGATGGCCGACGCATTCCGGAAATTCAAGCAAAATCTAGCCCATGACTTTGTCAAGCAGAACAAGACTCCGGATTTCAAAGGACAATATGAGAAACTGAAACATGATTGGCCAGAATTTGTGAAGCAAAAGAAATCGGAGCAGTTCATTCAAATATCGAAAAAAATAAGGAAAATGCGGCTAAGAAGGAGTACAATCATGTTATGGGGCCAGGAGGGTATCGCATTTGGGTGCCTAGGTTGGAGAAGATGGAGAACGAGCTGAGGGCGCGAGGAATCCGTCCAGGTACGGAGGGATGGGACCCAAGGGCCAAAAGCTGGTGGTACGGGCATGGGGGAACGCTGAACCCGGAGACAGGGGAGTGTGTTTACCGGGGCAAATTAATTAAACCCACCCAAGCCCTTATTACCGCAATGAGGGATGCTCAACAGGGGAAGATCAAGTTCAACAGAGAGAATGACGCACTGACAAAAGCCCTCGGGAATCCTGAACACGGAGGACGTGTACGAGGCATGGGGCACATTCCGTGGAAAATAGGGTTCCCCCAGAACGATGACCCGTACGGTTACAGAAGCCGTAAGAGAAAGATGGATCGGGAAGCAGATGTTGTGGCGCGGTTGGCATCGGAAATGGATGTGATGAAGAAAACCATGAGTGTACTAGTAGCCGAAAGAGATGCAGCTCGGGTGCAGCATGAAGATCATCCAGCGGATCTCGGAAGCCAGTAGCGGAGAAGCAGCGTGGCTTCCACGGAGGCCCCACCGGCTGGTGCAGATGCACCGACGATCGAAATTACTGCACCGGAGCCTCTGGTGGTCGAAATTACTGCACCGGAGCCTCTGGTGGTCGAAATTACTGCACCGGAGCCTC
>NW_025298625.1:0-946 GCF_018294505.1 Triticum aestivum | reverse complement strand
CGGCGCACGGCGTCGGGGTTCGACCCGATCCAGTTCTGGATCGGGGGGGAGGAGCAGGGGGATCGTGGGGGGGGGAGTGGGAGGTGTCGGTGGGGGTTACGGGTTAGGGTTCGGCCTCTAGGGGGTTAAGGAGGAGTGGAGGGGTGACTGGGCCTTTGCCCAGTTGGGCTGGCCAGCTGGGCCACGGTTGGCCCGGGGGGGTTCTGTTTTTCTTTTGTTTTATTTCATTTCTTTCCTTTTATTTATTTTACTTTTTCTGTTATAGTTTTGTATCCTTTTATTTTAGTTTTAGTAAAATATATACTTTGTATATAAATTAGCACTTCAACTTAGTCCATACTCAACAAGTCCAGTCCTCAATAAATTAGTTTGACATTTTATTAATTACAAAAGGTATTTAAATAATTGTTTTTGCTGCTGTTTTATTCATCTCATATTATTTAAACATTTTATAAAGGTGTGGTTTCTCCACTGTAATTATCTATGCAATATTTGGTTCACTCTGAACATTTTAATTTTAATATTTGAAAACTTTTATTGTTTGCTTGATTTTGGATCTGAATTAGAATCGGTTTCGAACTAACGCGAGATTAGCAACAGTAATCGAAGTGACATGGCACGATTAGCGTAGGATTACTGTAGCATGATTATCCGGGCGTCACATTCAAGTTGCTAACCGCGATCGCGGAGGAAAAATAAATGAGAAAGCTCAAGTGTGGCTCGGACACTTCATATCATGTTTGTTTCAGGCTCTCGGGCATTTCATCGAACACCTTGTGTGCATAGGAGGAACCAAAAGCAAACCCACCACCACCTTCTGAAAATTGTGAAGTGAGCTGAGTGAAGTGAAGTGAGCTGAGTCCTATATATAGGGATGGGCCTTTAGTCCCAGTTGGCCTGGCCAACCGCGACTAAAGGCCTTCGGGGACCTTTAGTCGCGGTTGGC
>NW_025298624.1:0-946 GCF_018294505.1 Triticum aestivum | reverse complement strand
AGAATGATGTGATGGACAAGACCCAATCCTAAGCCTAGCACAAGATCATGTAGTTCGTATGCTAAAGCTTTTCTAATGTCAAGTATCATTTCCTTAGACCATGAGATTGTGCAACTCCCGGATACCGTAGGAGTGCTTTGGGTGTGCCAAACGTCACAACGTAACTGGGTGGCTATAAAGGTACACTACGGGTATCTCTGAAAGTGTCTGTTGGGTTGGCACGAATCGAGATTGGGATTTTGTCACTCCGTGTAAACGGAGAGGTATCTCTGGGCCCACTCGGTAGGACATCATCATAATGTGCACAATGTGACCAAGGGGTTGATCACGGGATGATGTGTTACGGAACGAGTAAAGAGACTTGCCGGTAACGAGATTGAACAAGGTATCGGTATACCGACGATCGAATCTTGGGCAAGTACCATACCGCTAGACAAAGAGAATTGTATACGGGATTGATTGAGTCCTTGACATCGTGGTTCATCCGATGAGATCGTCGTGGAACATGTGGGAGCCAACATGGGTATCCAGATCCCGCTGTTGGTTATTGACCGGAGAACATCTCGGTCATGACTACATGTCTCCCGAACCCGTAGGGTCTACACACTTAAGGTTCGATGACGCTAGGGTTATAAAGGAAGTTTGTATGTGGTTACCGAATGTTGTTCGGAGTCCCGGATGAGATCCCGGACGTCACGAGGAGTTCCGGAATGGTCCGGAGGTAAAGATTTATATATGGGAAGTCCTGTTTCGGCCATCGGGACAAGTTTCGGGGTCATCGGTATTGTACCGGGACCACCGGAAGGGTCCCGGGGGCCCACCGGGTGGGGCCACCTGCCCCGGGGGGCCACATGGGCTGTAGGGGGTGCGCCTTGGCCTACATGGGCCAAGGGCACCAGCCCCTAGAGGCCCATGCGCCAAGATATAGGAAAAAGGGGAGAGTCCT
>NW_025298623.1:0-946 GCF_018294505.1 Triticum aestivum | reverse complement strand
GTTCATGCCACCAACCGGGACTAAAGGGTTGGTCCTTGTTGCGGTCAGAGTTTAGTCCCACCTCGCCAACCGAAGGGCGCTCACACCGGTTTATAAGCCCCTCCCTCTCTGCCTTGTTGAGCTCCTCTCAAAGTGAAAATAGATGCCCTTATACAGGGAATTTGACATAAATTCATACTGAATTTCTCCAAAGTTAGTAGAAATTTATTATGAATTTAGGTTGAATTCTCTCTATAAGCGCATCTATGCTCATTATTTTAGTAAAGTTAATCACAACTATTTTTTCTTCTATTTATTTTTGAGTAGTTTTTTATATAGTTTTTTTTCTTTTCTGCTATATTTATTTTTTTCTATTTATTTCTGAGTTGTAATAAGTCATTAAAAATAAAAAAGAGGCGCAATGCTCGTTAATTAGCTTCAAGCCTTTCGAAATAGTGTAAACTGCACTGCACATAGCTCCATGCAGTCTACCCTATTCCTCAAGGCTTGAAGCTAAGCAACATGCAGGTTAGCATCGAGTCTCTTCTTCATTGTCTCTGCACTCAGGGCTTATAAACCGCTGCGAGTGCCTCTCGCTTGGCGAGGTGGGACTAAAAAACAGCTACAAAAAGAATCAACTAAAAAACTCTTTTACCGGTTCATGCCACGAACCGGTACTAAAAGGTGCTCGTGGGGCACCAGCCTTAAAACCTGTACCAAATAAAATGCCTTTGTAACAGCCTTAGAACTGGTACTGAAGGAATCAACTAAAAAGCTTTTATAAACCTCTAGTATTATTGAAACTAAAATTATATAGAATTTTGTTACAAACTTTAATAGCAAAAAGAATTATCATAAAAGAAAATAAATAAGTTATTAGAATTCTGTTCAAAACATTAAAAGCAAAAAAGAATTATCATAAAAGAAAATAAATAAGTAATTAGAATTTTGTTACAAACTTTCATAG
>NW_025298622.1:0-946 GCF_018294505.1 Triticum aestivum | reverse complement strand
ATTTGTTCCATACCAAGGGAGTTGTGAAGGAACGTTCTGTGCGCGTCATCATAGACGGAGGGAGCTGCAACAACTTGGCTAGCATGGAGATGGTGGAGAAGCTTTCTCTCACCACAAGACCACATCCACATCCTTACTACATCCAATGGTTCAACAACAGCGGCAAGGTTAAGGTAACACGTACTGTTCGTGTGCATTTTAGTATCTCTACATATGCTGATTATGTTGATTGTGATGTGGTACCTATGCAAGCATGTTCCTTATTACTTGGTAGACCATGGCAATTTGATAAAAATTCTGTACACCATGGTAGAAACAATCACTATACTCTTGTTCATAAGGATAAAAATATTACTTTGCTTCCTATGACTCCTGATTCCATTTTGAAAGATGATACTAATAGAGCTAATAAAGCAAAACAGGAGACGAATAAGAGTGAAAATCAGATTGTGGCAAAAGAATTTGAGCAACGAATGAAGCCTAATAATAAACCATCTAGTGTTGCTTCTGAAATTAAATTGAAAAGTGCATGTTTATTTGCCACCAAATCTGATATTGATGAGCTAGATTTCAGCAAATCTGTTTGCTATGCTTTTGTGTGCAAAGAGGCATTATTTTCATTCGAGGACGTGCCTTCCTCTTTGCCTCCTGCTGTCACTAACATTTTGCAGGAGTCCGCTGACGTCTTTCCACAAGACGTGCCACCGGGATTACCGCCTATTCGAGGGATTGAGCATCAGATTGACTTAATTCCCGGTGCTTCACTGCCAAACCGTGCACCATACCGTACCAATCCAGAGGAGACGAAGGAGATTATGCGTCAAGTACAAGAGCTTCTCGACAAAGGTTATATACGCGAATCCCTTAGTCCTTGTGTTGTTCCTATTATTCTAGTGCCGAAAAAGGATGGTACATCACGTATGTGTGTTGATTGTAGAGGCATTAA
>NW_025298621.1:0-946 GCF_018294505.1 Triticum aestivum | reverse complement strand
GATGGTAATTTTTCATAATTTTTTGTGATGGAGAAGTATCTGAACACTTCCCTCTACGCGGATTGCTCTTCGCACGTCTACGACTGTGGCCGGCGACCTCCGGGGGCTAGCATACCGTCAAATCTTGCGTAGGTGGCCTCTCACAAATCTGGAAGTGTTGAGGCGGTTGCAAACGCCCAGCACGCGTCTTCGGGGTGTGCCCCCCCCCTCACGGACGTCGCCGCCGCCGGCACCTGGAGGGGGGAAACGGACGCGTCGGGTCTACACGGAGTGGATGTAGCTGTGGGTTTGGCCCGGATGTTGCTCCAAAGTGTTCCTCTGGGCCGACCTAACACAACCGGGTGGAGAGGTCCACTGGTCAAAGCCCGTCCGTGCAAAGTCAAAGGGCTAGATCCCGTGGTCAAACGCTACAGGGTTAGCCGGGACGGGGGCCCTGGGGGTAGCAATGCCACCGGAGCATCGTACCGGGCCCTCATACATGCAGGGTGGTGTTGTGGCATGTCCGAAGAGGAGGCACGCGTCTCCGGGTTGTGGCCCCCCTCACGGACGGCAATGAAACGGTAGTAGACGTTCTGCGGTAACGATGCAGCGTGAATATTATTAAATACTTGGAGCGCGATAAAATCATGAGTTTTTTACACAACGTGGGCACATGTGCTATAGGACTGATGGTAATTTTTCATAATTTTTTGTGATGGAGAAGTATCTGAACACTTCCCTCTACGCGGATTGCTCTTCGCACGTCTACGACTGTGGCCGGCGACCTCCGGGGGCTAGCATACCGTCAAATCTTGCGTAGGCGGCCTCTCACAAATCTGGAAGTGTTGAGGCGGTTGCAAACGCCCAGCACGCGTCTTCGGGGTGTGCCCCCCTCTCACGGACGTCGCCGCCGCCGGCACCTGGAGGGGGGAAACGGACGCGTCGGGTCTACACGGAGTGGATGTAG
>NW_025298620.1:0-946 GCF_018294505.1 Triticum aestivum | reverse complement strand
ATACCGTAGGAGTGCCTTGGGTGTATCAAACGTCACAACGTAACTGGGTGACTATAAAGGTGCATTACAGGTATCTCCGAAAGTAGCTGTTGGGTTGACACGGATCGAGACTGGGATTTGTCACTCCGTATGACGGAGAGGTATCTCTGGGCCCACTCGGTAATGCATCATCATAATGAGCTCAAGGTGACCAAAGTGTTGGCCACGAGATCATGCATTACGGTACGAGTAAAGTGACTTGCCGGTAACGAGACTGAACAAGGTATTGGGATACCGACGATCGAGTCTCGGGCAAGTAACGTACCGATTGACAAAGGGAATTGTATACAGGGTTTGATCGAATCCTCGACATCGTGGTTCATCCGATGACAACATCGAGAAGCATGTGGGAGCCAACATGGGTATCCAGATCCCGCTGTTGGTTATTGACCGGAGAACGTCTCGGTCATGTCTACATGTCTCCCGAGCCCGTAGGGTCTACACACTTAAGGTTTGATGGCGCTAGGGTTATAAAGGAAGTTTGTATGTGGTTACCGAATGTTGTTCGGAGTCCCGGATGAGATCCCGGACGTCACGAGGAGTTCCGGAATGGTCCGGAGGTAAAGATTTATATATGGGAAGTCCTATTTTGGCCACCGGAAAATGTTCGGGATTTTTCGGTATTGTACCGGGAAGGTTCTAGAAGGTTCTGGAGTGGGGCCCACCTGCATGGGGGGACCCACATGAACGTGAGTAGTGGGGGAAAGGCCCCACACCCCTGGTCAAGGCGCACCAAGATCCCCCCTTAGAAGGAATAAGATCATATCCCGAAGGGATAAGATCAAGATCCCTAAAAAGGGGGGATAACAATCGGTGGGGAAGGAAATGATGGGATTTCTTTCCTCCCACCTTGGCCAACGCCCCAATGGACTTGGAGGGCAAGAAACCAGCCCCTCCACCCCTATAT
>NW_025298619.1:0-946 GCF_018294505.1 Triticum aestivum | reverse complement strand
ATCAGACTCGGTATCTCGGTACAACAAGATGATTCGACAGGTTAAAACAAGTCCAGCAACACCGCCCGAATGTGCCGACAAATCCCGATAGGAGCTGCACATATCTCTTTCTCAGGGCACACTCAGATGAGCAATCCGTACAACTAAAACCAAACCTTGAGTTTCCCCGAGGTGGCGCTGCACAGGGCTCTAGTTCGGACCAACACTCAGAGGAGCACTGGCCCGTGGGGGGCTAGAATAAGATGACCCTCGGGCTCCGGAAACCCAAGGGAAAAGGGGCTAGGTGGCAAATGGTAAAACCAATGTTGGGCATTGCTGGAAAAGCTTTAATCAAGGCGAACTATCAAGGGGGTTCCCATTATAGCCCAACCGCGTAAGGGACGCACAATCCGGGAACATAACACCGATATGACGGAAACTAGGGCGGCAAGAGTGGAACAAAACACTAGGCGAGAGGCTGAGCCTTCCACCCTTTGCCAAGTATATAGATGCATTAAGATAACATAGCAATATAATGATATCCCAACAAGAATATAAATGTTCCAACAAGGAACGGCTCCCATCTTCACCTGCAACTAACAACGCTATAAGAAGGGCTGAGCAAAGCGGTAACATAGCCAATCAATGGTTTGCTAGGACAATGGTGGGTTAGAGGTTCGACATGGCAATTGGGAGGCTGACAAGCAAAAGGTAGGCATCGTAGCATTGGCAAGGCAAAAGAGCGAGCAAACTAGCATAGCAAAGATAGTAGTGATTTCGAGGGTATGATCATCTTGCCTGCACAGTTGTCAGAGTTGACTGGATCCCCACAAGCAAACTCAACGGGCTCCTCGGTAGCGAACTCGTCTCCCGGCTCTACCCAACAAGACAAACAAGCAACAAGGATACAATCAACAACGGGCAAGACCAAGCAAATGATGAAATGACGATATGCTATGCGGGATGC
>NW_025298618.1:0-946 GCF_018294505.1 Triticum aestivum | reverse complement strand
ACTTTTGGAGATGTTTATGGGCTAAGTTGGGGACTAAACTGCTTTTTAGTACTACTTGTCACCCCCAAACTGATGGACAAACTGAAGTAGTCAATAGAACGTTGTCTACTATGCTTAGGGCTGTTTTGAAGAATAATAAGAAAATGTGGGAGGAATGCTTGCCTCATATTGAATTTGCTTATAATCGTTCATTGCATTCTACTACTAAGATGTGCCCTTTTGAAGTTGTGTATGGTTTCCTACCTCATGCACCTATTGATTTGTTGCCTCTTCCATCTTCGGAGAAGGTTAATTTTGATGCTAAACAACGTGCTGAATTGATTTTAAAAATGCATGAGTTAACTAAGGAAAACATTGAGCGGATGAATGCTAAATATAAACTTGCTGGAGATAAGGGTAGAAAACATGTTGTGTTTGCACCTGGAGATCTTGTTTGGTTACATTTGCGTAAGGATAGATTTCCCAATTTGCGCAAGTCAAAGCTAATGCCACGTGCTGATGGTCCCTTTAAGGTGTTAGAGAAAATAAATGATAATGCATATAAACTTGAGCTGCCTGTAGATTTTGGGGTTAGTTCCACTTTTAACATTGCAGATTTGAAGCCTTATTTGGGTGAGGAAGATGAACTTCCGTCGAGGACGACTTCATTTCAAGAAGGGGAGGATGATGAGGACATCAATACAATTGTTACACCCACAGCCCCTGCTGCTATACATACTGGACCAATTACTAGAGCTCGTGCACGCCAACTAAATTACCAGGTACTTTCGTTTCTTGGTAATGATTCTAATGTTCATGAGAATATGATGCTGCCTAAATTGGATACATTTGTTTTGCTTACAAATGAAGGGTCTAGCTTGGAGAAGGATGAACATTGGAGCAAGAACAAGCATGGAGATGATGGCATGCGCAAGGGGAACAAGAACGGAGTTACAAGTGATGATTT
>NW_025298617.1:0-947 GCF_018294505.1 Triticum aestivum | reverse complement strand
CAGTGATCTTCTCCATGGCCTCTTCAAAATTGTTCAGCACATCTTGCACCTGTTCAGTCATCATTTGCTGAAACTTATCTTGAAGCTCCTTGTTCGATAAATTCTCCCAGTCAATCTCGTCGGCTTGTGATCCTGGCATGGTTAGCAGCAATAGAAACACACAAGAATATGATCCTACAGACTACGAACTAGTGGTGGTGGTGGGTGTCACAAACCCGTCAAGCAAAACTCAAATTCTTACCAGTTCTTACCCAGCAGCAGGCGGTAATCGGCAACCGTTGTAGTCAAAACTCTCAAAGCTTGGATAGAGCGATTACCAGGGAGAGTCAAACGCACGACGTAGATGTATGTGGAGCTGGGAAGGCTTATAATATGGTAGCAAAAAGGGTCAGCAATAATCAATTCAGAGATGCAAAGTTGAATAAACGCTCAACGACGGTACTGTGCCGGTCCTAGGCTAGACTATGCTAGAGACGCGAGCCTAGAACACCAACAAAATCACGGCGCGGCACGTAAACAAGGGAGGAGCACACTCTGAATTTTTTTTCTCTTTTTTTTGGCACTTTTTTTCCTCTTTTTTTTTTGCTCCGCAACAAATTTTTTTCGAAAAAGTCTACAAATGGTCTAAAAACTGCCTAGCCAGAATTTTCCAGACTTAGTTTTTTTTTTGAAATTGGAACTATTTTTCTTCTGCAGATGGCTCGGAAGTTGGGGAGTCCTTCTCTGTCACGACTCGGAGTGTCGCGTGATCTGGAAATCGAGAACAATGCAACAATTACCGGACTCGGACTAGGACTGGTGGCGGAGATGAATCTGGTGGAACTCGGACTGGTGGCGGAGATGAATCTGGTGGAACACGGACAGGTGGCGGATATATGTTGCAGGTGAACTCGGATTGGCGTGATGGCGGCGGATATGTGGTGGCGTATATGGATTCGGATTGGCGG
>NW_025298616.1:0-947 GCF_018294505.1 Triticum aestivum | reverse complement strand
CTATTTTAGGTGCTGCGTCACCTTATTATTGGGCCAGGCCCATGTAATTTCGAAATACATAAGTATAGGCTATTTTTAGAGTCCGTATGTGTGGGGAAACAAGAGATAGGGTTGATTTCGGACCCCTCCACCAAGGGCCACGAAATTCACCCCTCTTCCTCCATATATACAGCCCTTAGGGCATCGTTTAGACTTTGGGTTTTGTTTAGATTAAAAGTTCGCCATAGCTGCAACTTCGCGTACTTCGTTTGTGTTCAACGACCAGACAAAGGTGTCACAAAACCCCACCTTGATCAATAAAGCTTTCATCTTATATTCGCAATATCCAGATTGCAATCTTAGTTTCTTGCTTGTTCTTCGTTTGCTCGCAGGAAACAGACCCTCGTGGTCAGGTTGATCGTGCTCCGGCGTGGTCAATAACCTCTCGGAGTTGGTTTAGCGATTGCTAAGGCGCGACGTCCTCGCACGTTCGTAGTCGGATCGTCAAAGTCGACTTCCACCAAAGCGAAATCCACCATCTCATCGAAAGACGGGACACCTTTGCCTCTATCAGAAGGCTTATAGCATGGTAGCAAAAAGGGTCAGCAATAATCAATTCAGAGATGCAAAGTTGAATAAACGCTCAACGACGGTACTGTGCTGGTCCTAGGCTAGACTGTGCTAGAGACGCGAGCCTAGAACACCAACAAAATCACGGCGCGGCACGTAAACAAGGGAAAAGCACACTCTGAATTTTTTTTTTCGCTCTTTTTTTTTGCGCTCTTTTTTTTTGCGCTGCTTGTTTTTTTGCGAAAAATCACTATAATGGCGAGTGTCTCAAAACTCTTCCTAGGTCAAACTGACAGGATGGGCATGAATTTTTTTTTTTCGACCAATTTTTTTTTTTCGACTGCCCGGACCCAAAAATTGGAAACGGGTCAAAAAAACTTCCTATAATGGCACCTGTC
>NW_025298615.1:0-947 GCF_018294505.1 Triticum aestivum | reverse complement strand
AACAGTGAGTAATAGTCCACGAAATGGTCCAGAATCGGCCAAATCTGTGAGTGTTGATGACCGACACGTAAGCGCGCCTTGGGGTTCAACAACTATGGAAATTCATTCGGGGCCCAAAAACGGTGAGTAATAGTCCACGAAATGGGTCAGAATCGGCCAAAACCTCTAGTGTTGATGACTAAAACGTAAACGCACCCCAGGGTTCGTCAATCGTGGAAATCACTCTGGGACCCCAAAACAGTGAGTAATAGTCTACGAAACGGGGCAGAATCGACCAAAACTGTGAGTGATGATGACCGACATGTAAGCACACCTTGTGGTTCAACAACAATGGAAATCGCTTTGGGGCCCCAAAACGGTTAGTAATAGTCCACGAAACGGGTCAGAATCGGCCAAAACCACGAGTGTTGACGGCCGAAACATAAACGCACCCCAGGGTTCGTTAATCGTGGAAACCTCTCCGGGACCGCAAAACAGTGAGTAATAGTCCACGAAATGGTCCAGAATCGGCCAAATCTGTGAGTGTTGATGACCGACACGTAAGCGCGCCTTGGGGTTCAACAACTATGGAAATTCATTTGGGGCCCAAAAACGGTGAGTAATAGTCCACGAAATGGGTCAGAATCGGCCAAAACCGCTAGTGTTGATGACTAAAACGTAAACGCACCCCAGGGTTCGTTAATCGTGGAAATCACTCCGGGACCCCAAAACAGTGAGTAATAGTCCACGAAACGGGGCAGAATCAACCAAAACTGTGAGTGATGATGACCGACATGTAAGCGCACCTTGGGATTCAACAACAATGGAAATCGCTTTGGGGCCCGAAAACGGTTAGTAATAGTCCACGAAACGGGTCAGAATCGGCCAAAACCGCGAGTGTTGATGACCGAAACGAAAACGCACCCAGAATTCATTAATCGTGGAAATCACTCCGGGGCCCCAAAACA
>NW_025298614.1:0-947 GCF_018294505.1 Triticum aestivum | reverse complement strand
AGTACTAATTAGCTACTAGAAATAAATGCAGTGCGCCCTAAACCTTGTCTATTATGGAAACGCACACAAATTTAACTGTGCCTTCTAAACTGTGATGGAGGGAGTATATGAGTTGACTGCACAACAACCAGAATTTAAACACTTTAATTGGTAAAAGCGGCATCCTGAAAATAGTCATCAACGATTGCGCTTGGGATAATCATGTGCACTTTTGTCGCTCCATGATGATGACAACCACACCGGGTCAGGTATGAGGTGGCTGAGATGAGACACAAATACAATCTGGATCAAGAAGAACAGGCATGCAAATAGTGCGGTAATAAGCTATAGTAGCTATGGCAAGCTAGGCCATCAAACTCAATCAGGTGTGCAGATATTAAATTACCTGATGGAGCTACATGATAGCCGATCCTGGGATGTCACGACTGGGCCTGATATCTCACCCATCCAGTATTTACTTTGTCAAACCCTAGCTCTGCTAAGCTAGGCTAAGCAAATTACCTTGCCTAATAAGGCGACGAGACCGATAAGATACATGTGTCGTGAAAGCTGGCGGCAGGGACAAATGTGTAGGTCAAACCCCCAGAGCCCCCTTCCCGCCTAACCCTGGAGCGGTTAACCACGAGATCTAGCCCTTTGAATTTCCACGGAAGTGCTTTGACCAGTGGACCTCTCCACCCAGTTGTGTCAGGTCAGCACAGAGGGGTACCTGGAAGTAACATCCGGGCCAAACCCACAACTACACCCCCTCCGTGTAGACCCGACGCATCCGTTTCCCCCCTCTAGGTCTCGGCGGCGGCGTCGTCCTTGAGGTGGGCCACACCCCAGAGACGCTAGCCGCCTCTTCGGACATGCCACAACACCACCCCACATGTATGACGGGCCGATGCGACGCTTTGGTGGCATTGCTACCACCCGCCCCCCTTGGGCCCCCGTCCCGCCTAACC
>NW_025298613.1:0-947 GCF_018294505.1 Triticum aestivum | reverse complement strand
CAGCAAAAGAAACACACAAGAATATGATCCTACAGACTACGAACAAGTGGTGGTGGTGGGTGTCACAAATCCGTCAAGCAAATCTCAAATTCTTACCAGTTCTTACCCAGCAGCAGGCGGTGATCGGCAACCGTTGGAGTCAAAAACTCTCAAAGCTTGGATAGAGCGATTACCAGGGAGAGTCAAACGCACGACGTAGATGTATGTGGAGCTGGGAAGGCTTATAATATGGTAGCAAAAAGGGTCAGCAATAATCAATTCAGAGATGCAAAGTTGAATAAACGCTCAACGACGGTACTGTGCTGGTCCTAGGCTAGACTGTGCTAGAGACGCGAGCCTAGAACACTAACAAAATCACGGCGCGGCACGTAAACAAGGGAAAAGCACACTCTGGATTTTTTTTTCGCTCTTTTTTTTTGCGCTCTTTTTTTTTTGCGCTGGTTTTTTTTTTGCGAAAAATCACTATAATGGCGAGTGTCTCAAAACTCTTCTTAGCTCAAACTGACAGGATGGGCACGAAATTTTTCGACCAAATTTTTTTTTTTTCGACTGCCCGGACCCAAAAACTGGAAATGGGTCAAAAAAAACTTCCTATAATGGCACCTGTCTCAAAACACTCAGAAACACCTAAAAATAGGATAGCCAGAAATTTTTTCGAAAAATGCGTTTTCGAAAAATTTTGGGCCTAAACGGAGCGTGGCTACCCGACTCTTTTTTTTTTCCGAAACCTACTCCGGCAAGGAAACACGAATCGGAATCTAGATGGATCCCGAAAACAAACCTAATAAGCAAGGAACTCGGATTGGTGGTGGATATATGGTGGTGGTATATGGCAGCGGTGGTGGTAGCGGTGGTAGTATATGGATATGGATCGGTGGTGGTATATGGGCACGGATTGGTGGTGGTATATGGATACGAATTCAGAGCGGTGGTGGTAGATGGCAGGG
>NW_025298612.1:0-947 GCF_018294505.1 Triticum aestivum | reverse complement strand
TGATATCATGCCAACTTTCAACCTTTTCAGAGTTCATTTGAAATGCTTTTCAATTTTAGGGTCTTATAGCTCAAAATAATTAGTAAATGCATGAGAAATAACGAATGAAGTCAGAAAGGATTGAAAAATGATGATGTGGCTTTGAATGTTGCATTTTGAACACACAAAAAGTCAGGAGTTCAAATAAGTTTTAAAAAATGAAATCCCTTTGTAACAGACGAGTTTCCGGATGAAATCCTGATACTTTGAAAGAGATTGTCCGTTTTGTACACGAAGTGCATCCAGTTTTTGCCGTAACCCTCTCAACTTTCTTGCACATGCTATGTGGATGAAATGATGATATCATGCCAACTTTCAACCTTTTCAGAGTTCATTTGAAATGCTTTTCAATTTTAGGGTCTTATAGCTCAAAATAATTAGTAAATGCATGAAAAATAACAAATGAAGTCAGAAAGGATTAACAAATGATGATGTGGCTTTGAATGGTGCATTTTGAGCACACAAAAAGTCAGGAGTTCAATTAAGTTTTAAAAAATGAATAACAGACGAGTTTCCGGATGAAATCCTGATACTTTGAAAGAGATTGTCCGTTTTGTACACGAAGTGCATCCAGTTTTTGCCGTAACCCTCTCAACTTTCTTGCACATGCTATGTGGATGAAATGATGATATCATGCCAACTTTCAACCTTTTCAGAGTTCATTTGAAATGCTTTTCAATTTTAGGGTCTTATAGCACAAAATAATTAGTAAATGCATGAGAAATAACAAATGAAGACAGAAAGGTTTGAAAAATGATGATGTGGCTTTGAATGGTGCATTTTGAACACACAAAAAGTCAGGAGTTAAAATAAGTTTTAAGAAATGAAATCCCTTTGTAACAGACGAGTTTTCGGATGAAATCCTGATACTTTGAAAGAGATTGTCCGTTTTGTACACGAAGTGCATC
>NW_025298611.1:0-947 GCF_018294505.1 Triticum aestivum | reverse complement strand
CAATGTTCATCCTTCTCCAAGCTAGGCCCTTCATTTGTAAGCAAAACAAATGTATCCAATTTAGGCAGCATCATATTCTCATGAACATTAGAATCATTACCAAGAAACGAAAGTACCTGGTAATTTAGTTGGCGTGCACGAGCTCTAGTAATTGGTCCAGTATGTATAGCAGCAGGGGCTGTGGGTGTAACAATTGTATTGATGTCCTCATCATCCTCCCCTTCTTGAAATGAAGTCGTCTTCGACGGAAGTTCATCTTCCTCACCCAAATAAGGCTTCAAATCTGCAATGTTAAAAGTGGGACTAACCCCAAAATCTGCAGGCAGCTCAAGTTTATATGCATTATCATTTATTTTCTCTAACACCTTAAAGGGACCATCAGCACGTGGCATTAGCTTTGATTTGCGCAAATCAGGAAATCTATCCTTACGCAAATGTAACCAAACAAGGTCTCCAGGTGCAAACACAACATGTTTTCTACCCTTATCTCCAGCAAGTTTATATTTAGCATTCATACGCTCAATGTTTTCCTTAGTTAACTCATGCATTTTTAAAATCAATTCAGCACGTTGTTTAGCATCAAAATTAACCTTCTCCGAAGATGGAAGAGGCAACAAATCAATAGGTGCACGAGGTAGGAAACCATACACAACTTCAAAAGGGCACATCTTAGTAGTAGAATGCAATGAACGATTATAAGCAAATTCAATATGAGGCAAGCATTCCTCCCACATTTTCTTATTATTCTTCAAAACAGCCCTAAGCATAGTAGACAACGTTCTATTGACTACTTCAGTTTGTCCATCAGTTTGGGGATGACAAGTAGTACTAAAAAGCAGTTTAGTCCCCAACTTAGCCCATAAACATCTCCAAAAGTGGCTAAGAAATTTAGTATCACGATCTGAAACAATAGTATTTGGCACACCATGCAAGCGAATAATTTCACG
>NW_025298610.1:0-947 GCF_018294505.1 Triticum aestivum | reverse complement strand
CCCCTGCCGCTGTCGGGCGAGGCCGCCGACGCAGCTGGGCCTCGCGCCCTCGCTGCGGTGCCCTCGGGCACGGGTGCCCAGTGCCCAGTCGGGCTCGCACCCGCACCCGCACCGCCCTGTGCCCGCTAAGGCCCCCGGGCCACTGACTAGGGGGCCCCGCCCCAGAACGTTAAAAAAAATTTAATTTAAAAAATAAAAAAAATAATAAAAACAATAAAAACAATAAATATAATTAATAAAATTAAAATGATTTAATAAAATAATTAATTAATTAATTAATTAGTTAAGTTAATTAATCCGGTTTAATTAAATTAATTAACTAGTTAAGATTAATTAAACTGTAATTAGATTAACCTAAACCCTAATTAACCTAAATAGAGAATGACAGGTGGGTCCCACTGGACCCACATGTCAGGGTTGACTCAGTCAACCCCTGTTGACTGCTGACGTCAGCATGACATCATGCTGACGTCATAATTACTTTTTTTCGAATTAATTAAATAAATAACTAAATTCCAAAATTGTTAAAATCTTTTAAAAATCATATCTTTTAATCCGTAACTCGGATTAAAATATTTTCAACATGAAAGTTGCTCAGAACGACGAGACGATTTCGGATACGCAGTCCGTTCGTCCGCCACACACCCCTAACCTATCGAACTCGCAACTTTCCCCCTCCGGTTCATCTATCCGAAAACGCGAAACACCGGGAATACTTTCCCGGATGTTTCCCCCCTTAACCGGTACCACCTCATACCACGTTAGGGCCCACCTAGCATCGTTACTTGTCATGTCGTGCATCGATATGCATTTGTTTGCATTGTATTCATTGTTTCTTCCCCCTCTTATCTCCGGTAGACTACGAGACCGACGCTGCTGCTGACCAGTTCGGCTACGGAGTTGACGACCCCTCTCTCTTGCCAGAGCAACCAGGCAAGCCCCCCCCC
>NW_025298609.1:0-947 GCF_018294505.1 Triticum aestivum | reverse complement strand
TGATTTTCCCTGATGGGGAGAGGTACGTAAGTGCATTTAATATTTTTGTACCTTCTGCATTCACGTTTCTTCAAATAACTAATGCGTTGGCCTTGTCATGCTGCAGGGGTTGGGACCACCATCATAGTGTCCGCCGGCCCAACTCCGTCCTTGGAGTTCTTTGCCGGCAAAACTTCCCGGGGTTTGTCACGTTGCCTGGTGAGGGTCGGCTTCCAGAGCTTGGGTTGAGCTGGGAGCACTACGTGGCTGCCCCGGCCCCGCCGGATGTCATTATCGACGGTGTCGTGTGCGACACGAGGGCAGACATGGTGATCAGGACGTTCTGGGTAATTTCTCCTTTACACATTTCAAAATCTTCAACTAGCTAGTTATTAATTGTACTAATCAATATTGTCTCATTTGATTGCAGACATTCTACAGGTGTGAGGAGGGATACGAGGAGGAGGCGGCAAATGTTATCCAGAACGTCTACAAGCGCCTACTCCAGAACTTACGGCACGAGGCTCGGGTGCAGGCTGTTCGAGACTACTACGCCTTGCGTGGTATCAAGAAGACCAAGCCGGCGTGCCGCGATAAGTTCTTGAGTAAGGAGCAGTACATGAAGGTAATTCTTAAGGCCTTCTACTTAAGTTCCTTCATTTAGTAATTCTTAGCCGTAGCGCTCAAGTTTCTATTTGCTAACTTAGGCGCCTCCGAGATGGTGTGCGGATCGGATGGATTGTTGGGAGGTGTTGGTCGATGAGTGGTGCTCAAAAGAATGGCTAGCCCTCCACAACGAGGCCAAGGACAAACGTGCCCAAATGGAAGGTGTGCCACACCATCAAGGCAGCTCCAACTTATATCAGTTCGGGCGCAACTGGGTATGTGGTTTGCTTCATGATTCATGCAATTCATTCATCATGCTAGCTTGAGCCCTTTAATTACTAATTTTCATTGTTTCTCTCTTT
>NW_025298608.1:0-947 GCF_018294505.1 Triticum aestivum | reverse complement strand
AGTACTAAAAAGCAGTTTAGTCCCCAACTTAGCCCATAAACATCTCCAAAAGTGGCTAAGAAATTTAGTATCACGATCTGAAACAATAGTATTTGGCACACCATGCAAGCGAATAATTTCACGAAAGAACAAATCAGCAACATTAACAGCATCATCGCTTTTATGACATGGTATAAAGTGTGCCATTTTCGAGAATCTATCCACGACAACAAATATGCTATCCCTCCCCTTCTTTGTTCGAGGTAAACCTAAAACAAAGTCCATAGATATATCCTCCCAAGGAACACTAGGTACAGGCAAAGGCATATATAAACCATGAGGATTGAGTCGTGACTTAGCTTTTTGACATGTAGTGCATCGAGCAATAAAACGCTCAACATCCCGTCTCATCTTTGGCCAAAAGAAATGTGTAGCAAGTACGTCCTTCGTCTTCTTCACGCCAAAGTGTCCCATTAATCCTCCTCCATGTGCCTCCTGCAACAACAAAAGACGAACGGAGCTGGCTGGAATGCATAGCTTGTTAGCACGAAACACAAATCCATCGTTAACGACAAACTTGTTCCACATTCTTCCTTCTTTACAATTCTGCATTACATCTTTAAAATCAGCATCATGTACATATTGATCTTTGATGGTCTCCAAACCAAATATTTTGAAGTCAAGTTGTGAAAGCATAGTATAGCGACGAGACAATGCATCAGCAATAACATTTTCTTTTCCCTTCTTGTGTTTAATGACATAAGGGAAAGTCTCAATGAATTCAACCCATTTAGCATGTCTACGATTCAGTTTAGCTTGACTTTTAATATGTTTCAAAGATTCATGATCAGAATGTATAACAAACTCTTTGGGCCATAAATAATGTTGCCATGTTTCTAAAGTCCGAACAAGAGCATATAATTCTTTATCATAAGTAGAATAATTCAGACTAGGCCCACTCAATTTTT
>NW_025298607.1:0-947 GCF_018294505.1 Triticum aestivum | reverse complement strand
ATATTATCAGGAATTACAAACTGGCATGATTAGATGTGGTATTGTTGAGGAGAATGAAGCTATGCTTGCACGTTTTCTGGGTGGATTAAATAGAGAGATTCAGACCATTCTAGACTATAAGGAGTATACTAATATCACTCGTTTATTCCATCTTGCTTGTAAAGCTGAACGTGAAGTGCAGGATCGACAAGCATTGGGGCGAACTAACTTTTCTGCAGGCCGACCTTCATCATGGACACCACGTGCATCTTCTACTTCAACTGCACCAGCACCTTCATCCGGTGCCACCTCCAGCCGTGATACAAGCAAACAGTCACAACCACCATTATCTGCCAAGAGCGCACCTGCGGGGCCTGCACAGCGTTCTTCTTCTTCCATGGCATCAACAGGGCACACAAGTGATATTATTTGTCGTCGTTGTAAGGGAGGAGGTCATTATGCGAGAGAATGCAAATCTCCGCGTGTGATGATTGCTACCGCGGATGGTGGATATGAGTCTGCTAGTACCTATGATGAGGAGACTTTTGCTCTTATTACACGTGAAGAACATGGTGGAGATGATTCTGATCATGAGACGCAATACATGGCTCCTGAAGACGCTGACAGGTATGAATGTTTAGTTGCTCAACGTGTTTTGAGTGTGCAGGTCACACAAGCTGAGCAAAATCAGAGGCACAATTTGTTCCATACCAAGGGAATTGTGAAGGAACGTTCTGTGCGCGTCATCATAGACGGAGGGAGCTGCAACAACTTGGCTAGCATGGAGATGGTGGAGAAGCTTTCTCTCACCACAAGACCACATCCACATCCTTACTACATCCAATGGTTCAACAACAGCGGCAAGGTTAAGGTAACACGTACTGTTCGTGTGCATTTTAGTATCTCTACATATGCTGATTATGTTGATTGTGATGTGGTACCTATGCAAGCATGTTCCTTATTACTTG
>NW_025298606.1:0-947 GCF_018294505.1 Triticum aestivum | reverse complement strand
GGATGTAGTAAGGATGTGGATGTGGTCTTGTGGTGAGAGAAAGCTTCTCCACCATCTCCATGCTAGCCAAGTTGTTGCAGCTCCCTCCATCTATTATGACGCGCACAGAACGTTCCTTCACAACTCCCTTGGTATGGAACAAATTGTGCCTCTGATTTTGCTCAGCTTGTGTGACCTGCACACTCAAAACACGTTGAGCAACTAAACATTCATACCTGTCAGCGTCTTCAGGAGCCATGTATTGCGTCTCATGATCAGAATCATCTCCACCATGTTCTTCACGTGTAATAAGAGCCAATGTCTCCTCATCATAGTCACTAGCAGACTCATATCCACCATCCGCGGTAGCAATCATCACACGCGGAGATTTGCATTCTCTCGCATAATGACCTCCTCCCTTACAACGACGACAAATAATATCACTTGTGTGCCCTGTTGATGCCATGGAAGAAGAAGAACGCTATGCAGGCCCCGCAGGTGCGCTCTTGGCAGATAATGGTGGTTGTTCCTGTTTTCTTGTATCACGGCTGGAGGTGGCACCGGATGGAGGTGCTGGTGCAGTTGAAGTAGAAGATGCACGTGGTGTCCATGATGAAGGTCGGCCTGCAGAAAAGTTAGTTCGCCCCAATGCTTGTCGATCCTGCACTTCACGTTCAGCTTTACAAGCAAGATGGAATAAACGAGTGATATTAGTATACTCCTTATAGTCTAGAATGGTCTGAATCTCTCTATTTAATCCACCCAGAAAACGTGCAAGCATAGCTTCATTCTCCTCAACAATACCACATCTAATCATGCCAGTTTGTAATTCCTGATAATATTCTTCTACAGAATTTTTTCCTTGTCTTAAACGCTGCAATTTTTGAAGCAATTCACGTTGATAATATGGTGGAACCCAACGCGTACGCATAGCAGTTTTCAAAGCAGCCCAAGTAGTTGGAATAGGA
>NW_025298605.1:0-947 GCF_018294505.1 Triticum aestivum | reverse complement strand
TCCATTTTTGTCGAACCCCAAGGTGTGCTTGCGTGTTGGTCGTCAAGACTCGCAGTTTTGGCCGATTTTGGCCCGTTTTTGAACTATTACACAGTTTTGGCATCCCGAAGTGATTTCCACGATTGACAAACCCTACGGTGCGCTTACGTGTCGGTCATCAACAATCACAGTTTTGGCCGATTCTGGTCCGTTTGGTGCACTATTACTCACCGTTTTGGGGTCCTAGAGCGATTTACACGATTTGCGATCCCCGGGGTGCGTTTATGTGTCGGTTATCAACACTCACCATTTTGCCCAATTCTGGTCCGTCTCGTGGACTATTACTCACCGTTTTGGGGTCCCAGAGCGATTTCCACGATTCACGATCCCGCGGGTGCGTTTACGTGCCCGTCGTCAACACTCATAGTTCTGGCCAATTCTGACCCGTTTCGTGGACTATCACTCACCTTTTTGGGGTCCCGAAGCGATTTCCATAGTTGTTGAACCTAAAGATGCACTTACGTGTCGTTCATCAACACTCGCAGTTTTGGCCGATTCTGGCCCGTTTTGTGGACTATTACTCGCTGTTTCGGGTGCCGGGGGGATTTCCACGATTGACGAACCCCTGGTGCATTTATGTTTCGGTCATCAACAATCGCGGTTTTTGTCGATTATGTCCCTTTCGTGGACTATTACTCACCGTTTTAGGGTCCTAAAGCGATTTCCATTGTTGTCGAACCCCAAGGTGTGCTTTCGTGTTGGTCGTCAAGTCTCGCAGTTTTTGCCGATTCTGGCCCGTTTCTTGGATTATTACTCAGTTTTGGGGTCCCGATGTGATTTCCACGATTGATGAACCCCGGGGGTGCGTTTATGTGTCGGTCATCAACACTCACAATTTTGGCCAATTCTGGCCGTCTCGTGGACTATTACTCACTGTTTTGGGGTCCCGGAGTGATTTCCACGATTGA
>NW_025298604.1:0-947 GCF_018294505.1 Triticum aestivum | reverse complement strand
TGACTTCATTTGTTATTTTTCATGCATTTACTAATTATTTTGAGCAATAAGTCCCTAAAATTGAAAGGCAGTTCAAATGAACTCTGAAAAGGTTGAAAGTCGGCATGGTATCATCATTTCATCCACATAGCATGTGCAAGAAAGTTGAGAGGGACCCGGCAAAAAATGGATGCACTTCGTGTACAAAACGGACAATCTCTTTCAAAGTATCAGGATTTCATACGGAAACTCGTCTGTTACAAAGGGATTTCATTTTTTAAACTTATTTGAACTCCTGACTTTTTGTGTGTTCAAAATGCACCATACAAAGCCACATCATCATTTTTCAATCCTTTCTGACTTCATTTGTTATTTTTCAAGCATTTACTAATTATTTTGAGCTATAAGACCACAATATTTAAAAGCATTTCAAATGAACTCTGAAAAGGTTGAAAGTTGGCATGGTATCATCATTTCATCCACATAGCATGTGCAAGAAAGTTGAGATGGTTACGGCAAAAACTGGATGCACTTCGTGTACAAAACGGACAATCTCTTTCAAAGTATCAGGATTTCATACGGAAACTCGTCTGTTAGAAAGGGATTTCATTATTTAAAACTTGTTTGTACTCCTGACTTTTTGTGTGTCCAAAATGCACCATTCAAAGCCACATCATCATTTTTCAATCCTTTCTGACTTCATTTGTTATTTTTCATGCATTTACTAATTATTTTGAGCTATAAGACCATAAAATTGAAAAGCAGTTCAAATGAACTCTGAAAAGGTTGAAAGTCGGCATGGTATCATCATTTCATCCACATGGCATGTGCAAGAAAGTTGAGAGGGTCCCGGCAAAAAATGGATGCACTTCGTGTACAAAACGGACAATCTCTTTCAAAGTATCAGGATTTCATACGGAAACTCGTCTGTTACAAAGGGATTTCATTTTTTTAAACTTATTTGAACT
>NW_025298603.1:0-947 GCF_018294505.1 Triticum aestivum | reverse complement strand
GTCTGTTACAAAGGGATTTCATTTTTTATACCTTATTTGAACTCCTGACTTTTTGTGTGTTCAAAATGCACCATTCAAAGCCACATCATCATTTTTCAATCCTTTCTGACTTCATTTGTTATTTTTCATGCATTTACTAATTATTTCGAGCTATAAGACCCTAAAATTGAAAAGCATTTCAAATGAACTCTGAAAAGGTTGAAAGTAGGCATGATATCATCATTTCATCCACATAGCATGTGCAAGAAAGTTGAGAGGGTTACGGCAAAAACTGGATGCACTTCGTGTACAAAACGGACAATCTCTTTCAAAGTATCAGGATTTCATCTGGAAACTCGTCTGTTACAAAGGGATTTCATTTTTTATACCTTATTTGAACTCCTGACTTTTTGTGTGTTCAAAATGCACCATTCAAAGCCACATCATCATTTTTCAATCCTTTCTGACATCATTTGTTATTTTTCATGCATTTACTAATTATTTTGAGCTATAAGACCGTAAAATTGAAAAGCATTTCAAATGAACTCTGAAAAGGTTTAAAGTTGGCATGATATCATCATTTCATCCACATAGCATGTGCAAGAAAGTTGAGAGGGTTACGGCAAAAACTGGATGCACTTCGTGTACAAAACGGACAATCCATTTCAAAGTATCAGGATTTCATCCGGAAACTCGTCTGTTACAAAGGGATTTCATTTTTTTAAACTTATTTGAACTCCTGACTTTTTGTGTGTTCAAAATGCACCATTCAAAGCCACATCATCATTTTTCAATCCTTTCTGACTTCATTTGTTATTTTTCATGCATTTACTAATTATTTTGAGCTATAAGACCCTAAAATTGAAAAGCATTTCAATTGAACTCTGAAAAGGTTGAAAGTTGGCATGATATCATCATTTCATCCACATAGCATGTGCAAGAAAGTTGAGAGGGTTACGGCAAAAACT
>NW_025298602.1:0-947 GCF_018294505.1 Triticum aestivum | reverse complement strand
CGGCGGCCGGAGCTCAGGCGAGGTCGGGGTTGGCGTTCGGGGGCACGGGAGGGGAAGCTAGTGGCGGCTACGGGCTCCTGGAGACGTGTTGAGTGCGGTGGTGTGCTCGGCTTCGAGCTGCAACGGCTCCAGCCACGGTGGTGACGAGGCACGGCGGCGGCGAGCTCTCGGGTCCGGCGGAAAGGCGGCTAGGGTACGGGAACGAGCGCGAGGAGGAGGGGGAATGGAAGAGTAGCTCACAGGGGTTGCGACGGTGGCCTCGGGGAGCTCGGGGAGGCACCCGAGCCGACGAATTTGACGAAGATGGCCGGCGGTCCCGAGGTTGAAGAAGCCGGCGGTGGCGACGTTGCAGGGGCTCCCGCGGTGCGCTTCTCGGCGAGGAGGAAGAAGTGGTCGAGGCGGATCCCCTGGGTACTTTGGGTGGCAGCGAGGAGCACGGTGGCTACGGCGAACGGCGTCGGCGACGACGAGCTCCGCTCGGGCGCGTGCAGGGAGGAAAGCAGAGAAGAGAACGGGGTCCAGGGGAAGAGAGGGGAGGTGCAGGGGGCGAGGGCGTCTCCGTGGCGTCGCGAGGGAGGCTCGGGAACGCCTCGGTGGAAGCAGGAGGTGGCCGAGGCGGCATCGGCGCTCGCCACCGAGCTGCTTCGGTGCGAGGGGAGGAAGAAGACAAGGGGGAGGGAGGAGGTGGGCTGGGCCAGCGGGAGGAGCTGGGCCGGCTACAGGTAAATGGCCCAGGTGGGCTGCAGGTAATGTTTCCCTCCCTCTCTCTGTTTTTCCTATTTTACTTCTGTTTTCTATTTTTCTGACATTTGTTTGATTTAATAAATATATTAAATCATTTAATTTTATTATGCCAATTTTTGTAGGGGCTAATGGTATTATTCCAGAGCTCTTTTATAATTGGCATAATTTTTGGACCATATTTCATATATATAGAAATATCTTTC
>NW_025298601.1:0-947 GCF_018294505.1 Triticum aestivum | reverse complement strand
GAACGTTGTCTGTGGTTGTTGCGAACATCTGACATACACGTTTTGATAACTACGTGATAGTTCAGTTAAACGGTTTAGAGTTGAGGCACCAAAGACGTTTTTGAAACATCGCGAAACATATGAGATGTTTTGAGGGCTGAAATTGGGATTTCAGGCTCGTGCCCATGTCAAGAGGTATAAGACCTCCGATGACTTTCTTAACCTGCAAACTAAGGAGAAAAGCTCAATTGTTGAGCTTGTGCTCAGATTGTCTGAGTACAACAATCATTTGAATCGAGTGGGAGTTGATCTTCCAGATAAGACAGTGATGGTTCTCCAAAGTCATTGCCACCAAGCTGTTAGAGCTTCGTGATGAACTATAACATATCAGGGATAGATATGATGATCCTTGAGGTATTCGTGATGTTTGACACCGCGAAAGTAGAAATCAAGAAGGAGCATCAATTGTTGATGGTTGGTGGAACCACCAGTTTCAAGAAGGGCAAGGGCAAGAAGGGATACTTCATGAAACGGCAAATCAGCTGCTGCTCTAGTGAAGAAACCCAAGGTAAAACCCAAACCCGAGACTAAGTGCTTCTGTAATAAGGGGAACAACCACTAGAGCAGAATTACCCTAGATACTTGGTAGATAAGAAGGCTGGCAAGGTCGATAGAAGTATATTGGATATACATTGTGTTAATGTGTACTTTGCTAGTACTCCTAGTAGCACCAGGGTATTAGATACCGGTTCGGTTGCTAAGTGTTAGTAACTCGAAACAAAAGGCTACGGAATAAACGGAGACTAGCTAAAGGTGAGCTGATGATATGTGTTGGAAGTTTTTCCAAGCTTGATATGATCAAGCATCGCACGCTCCCTCTACCAAAGAGATTGGTGTTAAACCTAAATAATTGTTATTTGGTGTTTGCGTTGAGCATAGACATGATTGGATTACGTCTATCGCAATAC
>NW_025298600.1:0-947 GCF_018294505.1 Triticum aestivum | reverse complement strand
GTGGTGTCCATGATGAAGGTCGGCCTGCAGAAAAGTTAGTTCGCCCCAATGCTTGTCGATCCTGCACTTCACGTTCAGCTTTACAAGCAAGATGGAATAAACGAGTGATATTAGTATACTCCTTATAGTCTAAAATGGTCTGAATCTCTCTATTTAATCCACCCAGAAAACGTGCAAGCATAGCTTCATTCTCCTCAACAATACCACATCTAATCATGCCAGTTTGTAATTCCTGATAATATTCTTCTACAGAATTTTTCCCTTGTCTTAAACGCTGCAATTTTTGAAGCAATTCACGTTGATAATATGGTGGAACCCAACGCGTACGCATAGCAGTTTTCAGAGCAGCCCAAGTAGTTGGAATAGGATATAATCTACAATGTTCAGACCACCATACACATGCAAAACTAGTGAAAGCACAAACAGCAGCAGCAACTCGTCTCTCCTCAGGATATATTAAACATGTAAATCGTTGTTCAGTTTCTAACTCCCAAGTAAGATATATATCTGGAACATATCTACCCTCAAATGGTGGAATATTCAATTTCAGTTTAGGAATATGGACATCATCGCGTACCTGAGGTGGTGGTGCAGGCCTACCATGACGAATATATACCTGAGGTCGACCTGCTGGTGGTGGTGCTGGTGGCTGCTCGTAGATCTGATTTTGATCAACCTCATCCTCATAATCACCCGCATACTCATCATCCTCCTGGGTACCAGCAGGAGCAGTAGCAGGAGCCAAAGAAGCACCAACAGCAGTAGCAGCGGCACCAGAAGTTTGTCCTGTCTCAATAGGAACACGCTGTGCTCGTCCATACTGATTCGGAAGGGGGCGTAGTTGTTGTTGTTGCAGAGGTGCGACAGGTGCAGCCGGTGGTGGAAGACGCGCAAGCAGTTCATTAAATCTGTTATCGAGCTTTGTTTCGAACGTCTTCTCAAGGCCA
>NW_025298599.1:0-947 GCF_018294505.1 Triticum aestivum | reverse complement strand
TTGATCAATAAAGCTTTCATCTTATATTCGCAATATCCAGATTGCAATCTCAGTTTCTTGCTTGTTCTTCGTTTGCTCGCAGGAAACAGACCCTCGTGGTCAGGTTGATCGTGCTCCGGCGTGGTCAATAACCTCTCGGAGTTGGTTTAGCGATTGCTAAGGCGCGACGTCCTCGCACGTTCGTAGTCGGATCGTCAAAGTCGACTTCCACCAAAGCGAAATCCATCATCTCATCGAAAGACGGGACACCTTTGCCTCTATCAAGTGGTATCAGATTTCCAGGTTGCTCGGTGAGATTTTACAGTTTTTCGTAGTTTAGATCGAGTCTGTTCTTCATACCTATAGTCCACGAAAAAGCCAAAAAAAATTAGGGTTAGTTCATCCCATCCGAACCAATCTGAGCCTTGCATAATCTTTTCTGTATTTGCTTTGTTGAATTTGCGGTTGCATCGTCGTGTTCAGTTGCTGGTCTTAGCGTCTAGTCTTTTAGAGTTTCGAGTTTTGTTCACAAGTTGTCACGCCGTCGCCACACCATCATCATCGCCCCTGCCATCTACCACCACCGCTCCGAATCCGTATCCATATACCACCACCAATCCGTGTCCATATACCACCACCGATCCATATCCATATACTACCACCGCTGCCATATACCACCACCATATATCCACCACCAATCCGAGTTCCTTGCTTACTAGGTTTGTTTTCGGGATCAATCTAGATTCCGATTCGTGTTTCCTTGCCGGAGTAGGTTTCGGAAAAAAAAAAGAGTCGAGTAGCCACGCTCCATTTAGGCCCAAAATTTTTCGAAAACGCATTTTTCGAAAAATTTTCTGGCTATCCTATTTTTAGGTGTTTCTGAGTGTTTTGAGACAGGTGCCATTATAGGAAGTTTTTTTTTGACCCGTTTCCAGTTTTTGGGTCCGGGCAGTCGAAAAAAAAAAATT
>NW_025298598.1:0-947 GCF_018294505.1 Triticum aestivum | reverse complement strand
GCAGCCTTGGCCCTTCCTCCAAGGAAGGGTGCGGCCAGGGAGGAGTCCTTCCTCCCCAAGGCACCTCGGAGGTGCCTTCCCCCTTTAGGACTCTCCGTTTATCTTATCTCTTGGCGCATGGGCCTCTTGGGGCTGGTTCCCTTGGCCCATATAGGCCAAGGCGCACCCCCCACAGCCCATGTGCCCCCCCGGGGCTGGTGGACCCCTTGGTGGACCCCCGGACCCCTTTCGGCACTCCCGGTACAATACCGATAAAGTGCGAAACTTTTCCGGCGACCAAAATAAGACTTCCCATATATAAATCTTTACCTCCGGACCATTCCGGAACTCCTCGTGACGTCCGGGATCTCATCCGGGACTCCGAACAACTTTCGGGTTACCGCATACTAATATCTCTACAACCCTAGCGTCACCGAACCTTAAGTGTGTAGACCCTACGGGTTCGGGAGACACGCAGACATGACCGAGACGACTCTCCGGTCAATAACCAACAACGGGATCTGGATACCCATGTTGGCTCCCACATGCTCCTTGATGATCTCATCGGATGAACCACGATATCGAGGATTCAATCAATCCCGTATACAATTCCCTTTGTCTATCGGTATGTTACTTGCCCGAGATTCGATCGTCGGTATCCCGATACCTTGTTCAATCTCGTTACCGGCAAGTCTCTTTACTCGTTCCGTAACACATCATCCCGTGATCAACTCCTTGGTCACATTGTGCACATTATGATGATGTCCTACCGAGTGGGCCCAGAGATACCTCTCCGTTTACACGGAGTGACAAATCCCAGTCTCGATTCGTGCCAACCCAACAGACACTTTCGGAGATACCTGTAGTGCACCTTTATAGCCACCCAGTTACGTTGTGACGTTTGGTACACCCAAAGCATTCCTACGGTATCCGGGAGTTGCACAATCTCATGGTCTAAGGAAATGATA
>NW_025298597.1:0-947 GCF_018294505.1 Triticum aestivum | reverse complement strand
AGCTCGAGCGACCGACCATCGCAATCCTAGCTAGCTAGCTAGCTTCAAGAACAATAACATTGTAAGGCGTAATAAGACCTTCACGGTAGGTAAACACCCGCACAGTTTATAGTCTGTCTAAAATTCAGGGACCACTACTACTAGGTACTAGCCATAGTTTTAAATAACGCACTAAGCATCTTAGCGCCGGACCTCTTTCAAATGCTATAGCGTGCGCGCTATTTAAAATGTTTGTTCATTTATTTGGACCAAAGTCTCTTAGCGCAAGACCTTTTATAGACGTTATAGCGTGCTATAGCGGAGCTATAGCGGGCTATTTGAAACAGTGCTACTAGCGCATAATATAGTAAGTTTTAATGTTATATACTTCCCTGTTGCATATATCACTTATGTTATGTTGGGGTTCGGAATGTAGAATTGATTTTAAACATTAGCTACAACTTTGCAGTGCATATTAAAACTGATGAACGACGCATTCCTTTCTTTTTCTGTTCGCAAATACTCCTCTCCGGTGCATTATATTTAAGCACCATGGTCGGGTCATCTGAAATAATGATGCCTGGACATCCTTACTGCCTTTCTGAAACAAGCATACTACTATAGATGTTACAGTATATGATATACTCCACTATACATCAACTCCTCCCCATTACAGTCACAGATAGATGATATCCGCAATTATATCTCTTGTACAATCCTTCACTGTAATCATGCAGTGTTAAAGCCGTGTCACTAAAAAAGGCACCCCTCGTTTTCCAATGCAGCCCTAGCTTGAAGAAGCTTCAGAAGATGAGCTTGGAATTTGGAGAGCTTTGCATATTGCATGGATTTGCACGTGAACTAGTTTGGTCACTCTTTTTAATATGCATAACTCTGGAAGACATGTATCATGTATGCAACTTTTGCGTGTTACAACAGATCTGACTTCTTCTCTAGCAAAAAAAAAA
>NW_025298596.1:0-947 GCF_018294505.1 Triticum aestivum | reverse complement strand
ACATAAACGAACCCCGGGGTGCACCGATCGTGGAAATTGCTCTAGGTCCCCAAAACGCTGAGTGATAGTGCACAAAACGGACTAGAATCGGCCGAATATGTGAGTGTTGATGACCGACACGTAAACGCGCCCTGGGGTTCGTCAATCATCGAAATGACTCCAAGACCCCAAAATAGAGTAATAGTCCAAGAAACGGGCCAGAATCGGCCCAAACTGTGATTGTTGATGACCGACATGTAAGCGCACCTTGGAATTCGACAACCATGGAAATCGCTTTGGGACCCCAAAACGGTGAGTAATAGTCCATGAAACGGGCCAGAATCGGCCAAAACTGCGAGTGTTGATGACCAACACGTAAGCACACCTTGGAGTTCAACAACTATGGAAATCACTTTGGGACCCCAAAACCGTGAGTAATAGTCCACGAAACATGTCAGAATTGGTCAAAACTGTGAGTGTTGACGAAAGACACATAAATGCACCCCGGGGTTCATCAATCGTGGAAATCCCTCTGGGTCTCCAAAACGCTGAGTAATAGTGCACGAAACAGACACGATTCGGCCAAATATGTGATTGTTGATGACCGACACGTAAACGCGCCCTGGGGTTCGTCAATCATGGAAATGACTCTGTGACCCCAAAATAGAGTAGTAGTCCAAGAAACGGGCCAGAATCGGCCCAAACTGTGATTGTTGATGACCGACACGTAAGCGCACCCTGGAGTTCGACAACCATGGAAATCGCTTCGGGACCCCAAAACGGTGAGTAATAGTCCATGAAACGGGCCAGAATCAACCAAAACTGTGAGTGTTGATGACCAACACGTAAGCACACCTTGGAGTTCAACAACTATGGAAATCGCTTCGGGACCCCAAAACCGTGAGTAATAGTCCATGAAACGGGCCAGAATCGGCCAAAACTGCGAGTGTTGATGACCAACACGTAAG
>NW_025298595.1:0-947 GCF_018294505.1 Triticum aestivum | reverse complement strand
TCATGGCTGATGCGCTAAGTCGTAAATCTTATTGTAACAACCTGATGTTACAACAAAGTCAACCGCTCCTCCATGAGGAATTTCGAAAGCTTAACCTTCACATTGTACCTCAAGGTTTTCTTTCCACCTTGGTAGCAAAACCTACTCTTACGGATCAAATCATCGCTGCCCAAAGGCGAGATAAGGGAATATCTAAAATCAAAGAGAACATTGCTAGCGGAGGTGCTAGTTGTTTCTCCACAAATGATCATGGTGTTGTGTACTTTGAGAACCGTCTAGTGGTTCCCAAGAACCAGCATCTACGGCAATTGATCCTTAAGGAAGCTCATGAATCTCCTCTCACCATTCATCCCGGTAGTACTAAGATGTATCAGGACCTACGCCAGAGGTTCTGGTGGACTAGGATGAAGAGAGAAATTGCTCAGTTTATTGCTAATTGCAACGTCTGTCGTCCTGTAAAAGCAGAGCACCAATGGCCTGCTGGCACCCTTCAACCGTTAGCTATTCCTGAATGGAAATGGGATAAAAATTGGTATGGATTTCATTACCGGTTTTCCCAGGACCAAGAGAGGGAATAATGCTATTTTCGTCGTGGTCGATCGTCTTTCCAAAGTAGCCCATTTCTTACCTGTTCGTGAGAGTATAACCGCTAGTCAGCTGGCAGATTTGTACATCTCCCGAATAGTGTCTCTCCATGGTGTTCCTTTGGAAATTAACTCGGATCGAGGAAGTCTTTTCACCTCTCGATTTTGGGAAAGTTTCCAAAATGCTATGGGGACTCGTCTCTCCTTTAGCACCGCCTTCCACCCTCAGTCGAGTGGTCAAGTGGAACGCGTCAACCAGATTCTAGAAGACATGCTTCGAGCCTCTGTTATCTCATTCGGAATGGACTGGGAGAAGTGCCTTCCATTTGCCGAATTCGCTTACAACAACAGCTATCAATCTAG
>NW_025298594.1:0-947 GCF_018294505.1 Triticum aestivum | reverse complement strand
TTGTAACATCCCAAAATTCTAAATTTTGGAATGTTATAATAAACAGATAGATTGGATTGATTGTTTGATTGATTGACTGAAAGTGAGTGGAATTCGAAATCTTTTGAAAGTTAAATGAGAGGGAATAAAAGGACTTTCCCAAAACTTTCATTTTGCTTTTATGATCTCCATGAATTCAAATTGTTTTCATCACAAAACCCTGGAGAGAAGATGACATGACTTCTTCCATTTATTTAAATGAAAAGGGGTGTTGAAAATATTTGAATTTCATTTGAGAATATTTCCAATTTTGAAACTTTATGCAACTCAATGATTTTCACGAGAGAAGATAAAATGACTTCTTCAAAACAAATGAAATATGAGTTGGGAGTTTCAAAGGATTTATTCAAAGTCCCATTGAAATTATTTTTCAATATTGGAGTTATTTGAGTTTTATTCAAATTATTTTTCTCCAAAAGTAAAATATACAGAAATTAGGGTAAAATGATTCCCTACATCAGAAAATTGGAGAAAAATAAATTTTAAATCATTTTGGTATTTTTAAAATGATTTTTATTGGATTTTGATAAGGCAGCAGCACCGTTTGATTTATTAAAATTTGTGTGGATTTTATTTGAATTTACAAAAATGTCCACGTTGTAGGAAATCTTTTTCTGAAAATCTTGATATATTATATGCCTATATAATATTTTTAATTATTTCGTTTTATTATTTTCTTTGTCTGAGAAATGTTTTATAAAAAAAAAACCCTCCCCTACGACTGGGCCGGCCCAGCTCCCAGGCCAGGCCACGGCCCAGCCCAGCCAGCGCGCCGCCGCCTTCCTCTCGCGTGCCCCAGCGGGACTCGCCGGAGTCCGCCGCCCCCACGGCGCCCGTCGCCCCCTCCTCCACGCCACCGCGCCGCCCCTTCCCCCCCTTAAATAGCGCCGCCCGGGCCCTCTCTCTCT
>NW_025298593.1:0-947 GCF_018294505.1 Triticum aestivum | reverse complement strand
CCACTGATGGAACACTAGCATCCTATACTAAGCATTTAGGATTGCGGGTAAGGTATCAATGACGGTAGAAACAATGACAGGCTATGCATCAGAATAGGATTAACGAAAAGCAGTAACATGCTACACTACTCTAATGCAAGCAGTATAGAGGAGAATAGGCGATATCTGGTGATCAAGGGGGGGGCTTGCCTGGTTGCTCTGGCAAGAGAGAGGGGTCGTCAACTCCGTAGTCGAACTGGTCAGCAGCAGCGTCGGTCTCGTAGTCTACCGGAGAGAAGAGGGGGAAGAAATAATGAATACAGAGCAAACAAAGCATCACAAAATATAACAAGGCAATACGCGGTGTTCGGTGTGCCCTAACGCGGTAGTAGGTGATACCGGTGAAGGGGGGGAAAACATCCGGGAAAGTATTCCCGGTGTTTCGTGTTTTCGGGCAGAGGAGCCGGAGGGGGAAAGTTGCGGGTTCGATAGGTTAGGGGTGTGTGGTCGACGAACGGACTACGTATCCGGAATCGTCTCGTCGTTCTGAGCAACTTTCATGTTGAAAATATTTTAATCCGAATTACGGATTAAAAGATACGATTTTTAAAAGATTTTAACAATTTTGGAATTTAATTATTTATTTAATTAATTCGAAAAAATGTATTTATGACGTCAGCATGATGTCATGCTGACGTCAGCAGTCAACAGGGGTTGACTGAGTCAACCCTGACATGTGGGTCCAGTGGGACCCACCTGTCATTCTTTATTTAAATTAATTATGATTTAGTTAAACTAATTATTGTTTAATTAAGCTAACAGGTTAATTAGATTAATTAATTAAGGTTAATTAACTTAATTAATTTAGTTAATTAATTAATTAATTAAATTTATTTTTATTTTAATTATTGTTTTATTTATTTTATATATTATTTTTAATTCCTCTTTTTTTTTAAACATTATGGGCG
>NW_025298592.1:0-947 GCF_018294505.1 Triticum aestivum | reverse complement strand
GGAATTCATTCGTTCATCTTCGTTCGAATGTTTATTGTGAAGACTATATGTTGCAATTTCTGTCCGTTGATTCTACTTATCTATTTGTCTATCAAGATGCTAACGGATGTCACCCTCTTCAGGATGGCTCCGCCAACGCGTCAGAATCCGGATCGCAATGAAGGGAGTCAAGCGAACCCTCCGCCACCACCTCCACCTCCGGAGGCATGGCAAGCAATCATGGCAGCCACCAACGCCAATGCTCAGATGATTCTGCAACTCTTGCAAGAACGTACTCAAGGGCAAGGCAATCAAGGCAATCAAGGTCAAGGCAACAATCAGTTTCACTTTGCCACTCTCAACCAGTTTCTCGCAAATCAGCCCAAGTCTTTCAGCTACTGTGTCGAGGCCACGGATGCCGATGATTGGCTCGTGGACATCAACAAGCATTTTGAATGTAGCAATGTCAGGCCTGAGGACTATGTCAAGTTCGCTTCTTTCTAACTCAAGGACCAAGCTGCTGATTGGTTTCAGCAATACAAAGATTCCAGAGGAGGTCGTGTGATCACTTGGACTGACTTCTGTCGGGACTTCAAAGCGCACCACATTCCACAAAGTGTTGTTGAGAGCAAGTGTGAGGAGTTCCGCAATCTCAAGCAAGGCAACATGTCTGTGTATCAATACAACATTCAGTTTCAGAAACTTGCTCGCTTCGCTAAAAAAGACGTTCCTGATGAGAAGAGCATGATCTATCACTTCAGAGGTGGCCTTAAAGAGGATCTGCAGTTAGCTCTCGTTCTTGTTGAGCCTACTCACTTTGATCAATTCTACAATATGGCACTGAAGCAAGAGGCTGCTCAGCTCAAGTGTGAGGCTTCTAAGAAGAGAGTCAGGGACGCAGTTCAGTCTTCTTCTTCCTCACTTGTGACAGCTAAGCAACAGAAGTTCTGGTTGCCTCCTCCTCCTCC
>NW_025298591.1:0-947 GCF_018294505.1 Triticum aestivum | reverse complement strand
ACGAAGTGCATCCAGTTTTTTCCGTAACCCTCTCAACTTTCTTGCACATGCTATGTGGATGAAATGATGATATCATGCCAACTTTCAACCTTTTCAGAGTTCATTTGAAATGCTTTTCAATTTTAGGGTCTTATAGCTCAAAATAATTAGTAAATGCATGAAAAATAACAAATGAAGTCAGAAAGGATTGAAAAATGATGATGTGGCTTTGAATGGTGCATTTTGAACACACAAAAAGTCAGGAGTTCAAATAAGGTTTAAAAAATGAAATCCCTTTGTAACAGACGAGTTTCCGGATGAAATCCTGATACTTTGAAAGAGATTGTCCGTTTTGTACACGAAGTGCATCCAGTTTTTGCCGTAACCGTCTCAACTTTCTTCCACATGCTATGTGGATGAAATGATGATATCATGCCAACTTTCAACCTTTTCAGAGTTCATTTCAAATGCTTTTCAATTTTAGGGTCTTATAGCTCATGCTATGTGGATGAAATGATGATATCATGCCAACCTTCCACGTTTTCAGAGTTCATTTCAAATGCTTTTCAATTTTAGGGTCTTATAGCTCAAAATAATTAGTAAATGCATGAAAAATAACAAATGAAGTCAGAAAGGATTGAAAAATGATGATGTGGCTTTGAATGGTGCATTTTGAACACACAAAAAGTCAGGAGTTCAAATAAGGTTTAAAAAATGAAATCCTTTTGTAACAGACGAGTTTCCGGATGAAATCCTGATACTTTGAAAGAGATTGTCCGTTTTGTACACGAAGTGCATCCAGTTTTTGCCGTAACCCTCTCAACTTTCTTGCACATGCTATGTGGATGAAATGATGATATCATGCCAACTTTCAACCTTTTCAGAGTTCATTTGAAATGCTTTTCAATTTTAGGGTCTTATAGCTCAAAATAATTAGTAAATGCATGAAAAATAACAAATGAAGTCAG
>NW_025298590.1:0-947 GCF_018294505.1 Triticum aestivum | reverse complement strand
AACACACATACGTGATGTACCATCCTTTTTTGGCACTAGAATAATAGGAACAACACAAGGACTAAGGGATTCGCGTATATAACCTTTGTCGAGAAGCTCTTGTACTTGACGCATAATCTCCTTCGTCTCCTCTGGATTGGTACGGTATGGTGCACGGTTTGGCAGTGAAGCACCGGGAATTAAGTCAATCTGATGCTCAATCCCTCGAATAGGCGGTAATCCCGGTGGCACGTCTTGTGGAAAGACGTCAGCGAACTCCTGCAAAATGTTAGTGACAGCAGGAGGCAAAGAGGAAGGCACGTCCTCGAATGAAAATAATGCCTCTTTGCACACAAAAGCATAGCAAACAGGTTTGCTGAAATCTAGCTCATCAATATCAGATTTGGTGGCAAATAAACATGCACTTTTCAATTTAATTTCAGAAGCAACACTAGATGGTTTATTATTAGGCTTCATTTGTTGCTCAAATTCTATAGCCACAATCTGATTTTCACTCTTATTCTTCTCCTGTTTTGCTTTATTAGCTCTATTAATATCATCTTTCAAAATGGAATCAGGAGTCATAGGAAGCAAAGTAATATTTTTATCCTTATGAACAAGAGTATAGTGATTGTTTCTACCATGGTGTACAGAATTTTTATCAAATTGCCATGGTCTACCAAGTAATAAGGAACATGCTTGCATAGGTACCACATCACAATCAACATAATCAGCATATGTAGAGATACTAAAATGCACACGAACAGTACGTGTTACCTTAACCTTGCCGCTGTTGTTGAACCATTGGATGTAGTAAGGATGTGGATGTGGTCTTGTGGTGAGAGAAAGCTTCTCCACCATCTCCATGCTAGCCAAGTTGTTGCAGCTCCCTCCGTCTATTATGACGCGCACAGAACGTTCCTTCACAACTCCCTTGGTATGGAACAAATTGTGCCTCTGATTTTGCT
>NW_025298589.1:0-947 GCF_018294505.1 Triticum aestivum | reverse complement strand
TGTTGGGGAACGTAGCAGAAATTCAAAAAATTTCCTACGTAACACCAAGATCTATCTATGGAGAGACCAGCAACGAGTAGAAAGGAGAGTGCATCTACATACCCTTGTAGATCGCTAAGCGGAAGCGTTCAAGTGAACGGGGTTGATGGAGTCGTACTCGTCGTGATTCAAATCACCGATGATCAAGTGCCGAACGGACGGCACCTCCGCGTTCAACACACGTACAGCCCGGTGACGTCTCCCATGCCTTGATCCAGCAAGGAGAGAGGGAGAGGTTGAGGAAGACTCCATCCAACAGCAGCACAACGGCGTGGTGGTGGTGGAGGAGCGTGGCAATCCCGCAGGGCTTCGCCAAGCACCACGGGAGAGGAGAAGAACTTGGGAGAGAGGGAGGGGCTGCACCAAAGGCATAAGGTGTGTTTGGGAGGCCCTCCTACCCCACTATATATAGGGATCCCAAGGGGGGGGGTGCGCCAGCCCCTAGGAGATCCAATCTCCAAGGGGCGGCGGCCAGGGGAGGAGTCCTCCCCCCCCCCCAAGGCACCTAGGAGGTGCCTTCCCCTGCTGGGACTCTTCCTTTAGGGTTTCCCCAGGCGCATGGGCCTCTTGGGGCTGGTGCCCTTGGCCCATGTAGGCCAAGGCGCACCCCTTACAGCCCATGTGGCCCCCCCGGGGCAGGTGGCCCCACCCGGTGGGCCCCCGGGACCCTTCCGGTGGTCCCGGTACAATACCGATGACCCCGAAACTTGTCCCGATGGCCGAAACAGGACTTCCTATATATAAATCTTTACCTCCGGACCATTCCGGAACTCCTCGTGACGTCCGGGATCTCATCCGGGACTCCGAACAACATTCGGTAACCACATACAAGCTTCCTTTATAACCCTAGCGTCATTGAACCTTAAGTGTGTAGACCCTACGGGTTCGGGAGACATGCAGACATGACC
>NW_025298588.1:0-947 GCF_018294505.1 Triticum aestivum | reverse complement strand
GTTCACGAATTGAGCGATCTCGCGCTTCATTCGAGTCCACCAATAAGCTTGCTTGAGGTCCTGATACATCTTCGTACTACCAGGGTGGATGGAGAGGAGAGAGTTGTGAGCCTCGTTCATGATCACCTTACGGAGTTCACCTTTGGGCACAACAATTCGATCCTCGAAGAAGAGAGTGTCCTTGTCATCAAGTCGGTAGCACTTGTACTTGGACTGACTCTTTGCAATACCAATCTTCACCTTCTTCACCATAGCATCAAGAAGTTGGGCTTGGCGAATCTGGTCTTCTAAGGTAGGAGAGACTTGAAGGTTGGCGAGGAAACCTTGAGGAACAACTTGCAGATTAAGTTTGCGGAAAGCTTCACAAAGCTCGGGTTGATAAGGCTTAAGAATCAGACTGTTGCAATATGCTTTTCTGCTCAAAGCGTCAGCAATCACATTAGCCTTTCCTGGAGTATACTCGATACTCGGGTTGTACTCTTGAATCATTTCGACCCATCGAGTCTGCCTGAGGTTGAGATTAGGCTGAGTGAAGATGTACTTGAGACTCTTGTGATCAGTGAAAATATCCACTTTCCTTCCCAATAGAAGATGTCTCCAAGTCAACAAAGCGTGTACAACTGCCGCCAACTCGAGATCATGAGTGGGGTAGTTCTTCTCATTAGGTTTCAACTGGCGAGAGGTATAAGCAACAACTTTCTTCTCTTGCATCAGTACAGCACCGAGACCTTGGAGAGAGGCATCACAAAAGACCTCGTACGGCTTGGTTTCATCAGGTGGAGTCAGAACTGGAGCAGTGATCAATTTCTCTTTCAAAGTGTTGAAAGCAATATCACACTCCGGAGACCAAACGTACTTGACGTGCTTCTGAAGAAGATTTGAGAGAGGCTTGGCGATCTTAGAAAAGTTTTCAACGAATCTTCTGCAATAGCTTGCGAGACCGAGGA
>NW_025298587.1:0-947 GCF_018294505.1 Triticum aestivum | reverse complement strand
TGGTGAAAGCATCACTCCAAAACCGAAACGGAACAGATGCATGGGCCAAAAGAGTAAGACCAGCTTCAACAATATGACGATGCTTACGTTCGACTGAACCATTCTGCTGATGTGTATGTGGACATGCTAAACGATGAGCTATCCCAAGCGACTGAAAGAAAGAGTTGAGGTTGCGATACTCGCCCCCCCAGTCTGACTGGACATGAACAATTTTGTGCTTGAGAAGACGTTCAACATGTTTTTGAAACTGAACAAAAATATCAAACACATCATATTTGCGTTTAATAAGGTAAAGCCAGGTAAAGCGACTATAAGCATCAACGAAACTGATATAGTAATTATGACCACTGACAGAAGTCTGAGCAGGACCCCATACATCTGAAAACACAAGTTCTAAAGGATGTTTCACCTCACGACTGGACTCCGAAAAAGGAAGTTGATGACTCTTCCCCTGCTGACAGGCATCACACACTGCTACATCTTTATGAGTAGACAAACTAGGAAGCTCATGACAACGCAAAATATGACGGACAATAGGTGTGGCCGGGTGACCAAGACGAGCATGCCACTGTGACGGAGAGACCCGAACTCCACTGAAAACACGAGCGACACCAGGATGCTCCAGACGGTAGAGGCCCTGGCACAACCGCCCACTAAGAAGAATGTCCCTCGTGCCCCGATCCTTAATAAAAAGATCAAAAGGGTGAAATTCACAAAGCACATTATTATCACGTGTGAGTTTAGGAACTGAAAGAAGATTACGGGTCACAGATGGAACTCGAAGAACATTGCGAAGCTGAAGACTCCTATTGGCATGTCTAGTGAGAAGAGATGCTTGACCAATATGAGAGATGTGCATACCTGCTCCATTGGCGGTGTGGATCTTGTCGGAGCCATGATAGGGTTCACGAGTGTGAAGCTTCCCCATCTCGCTGGTTAGATGCTCT
>NW_025298586.1:0-947 GCF_018294505.1 Triticum aestivum | reverse complement strand
TTTAAGAAGAAGACTGACGCTGATGGTAATGTTACTGTCTACAAAGCTCGACTTGTCGCAAAAGGTTTTCGACAAGTTCAAGGAATTGACTACGATGAGACCTTCTCACCCGTAGCGATGCTTAAGTCCGTCCGAATCATGTTAGCAATTGCCGCATTTTATGATTATGAAATTTGGCAAATGGATGTCAAAACTGCATTCCTGAATGGATTCCTGGAAGAAGAGTTGTATATGATGCAACCAGAAGGTTTTGTCGATCCAAAGGGAGCTAACAAAGTGTGCAAGCTCCAGCGATCCATTTATGGACTGGTGCAAGCCTCTCGGAGTTGGAATAAACGTTTTGATAGTGTGATCAAAGCATTTGGTTTTATACAGACTTTCGGAGAAGCCTGTATTTACAAGAAAGTGAGTGGGAGCTCTGTAGCATTTCTGATATTATATGTGGATGACATATTACTGATTGGAAATGATATAGAATCTCTGGATAGCATAAAGGGATACTTGAATAAAATTTTTTCAATGAAAGACCTCGGTGAAGCTGCTTACATATTAGGCATTAAGATCTATAGAGATAGATCAAGACGCTTAATTGGACTTTCACAAAGCACATACCTTGACAAAATTTTGAAGAAGTTCAAAATGGATCAAGCAAAGAAAGGGTTCTTGCCTGTGTTACAAGGTGTGAAATTGAGTAAGACTCAATGCCCGACCACTGCAGAAGATAGAGAGAATATGAAAGATGTTCCCTATGCATCAGCCATAGGCTCTATCATGTATGCAATGCTGTGTACCAGACCTGATGTGTGCCTTGCTATAAGTTTAGCAGGGAGGTACCAAAGTAATCCAGGAATGGATCACTGGACAGCGGTCAAGAACATCCTGAAATACCTGAAAAGGACTAAGGATATGTTTCTCGTATATGGAAGTGACAAAGAGCTCATCGTAAA
>NW_025298585.1:0-947 GCF_018294505.1 Triticum aestivum | reverse complement strand
ACGAAAGGGTACAAGGGCTAGAGGAACAAGAAGCAGATCGCAGCAAACGACCTGCCGAATCTTCCCCTGAAGCTACCCCGCCATCTCAGCAGAGAAGCAGCGTGGCTTACACCAAGCAGAATCAGCAGCTGGCGCGTCGTAGTCCTTCGCCTCCGCCTCGTAAGAAAGGAAAGACAGTCGCAACTGCTCCGTCTGCTCCGACGTCTAGCAGCACAGCCAGAGCCGGGAGGTAATACAAATACGTCCCTTCTCTCAAGACTCCAGAGAAGTTACCATACGAGAGGACCGTGGAGGAAAACACGCGGATCGTGCAAGCCGAAGTGGATAACTTCTTTGAAGGGATGAAAGCAAAGATACATCCACCTCCGGAGGAGAAGATAGATCCGGTAAAAGTGAAGCGTACTCTGGCTGCCCTGCAGAAACCGCCAAAGTCTCCGATGAAAGGCAACTATGAGCGCATTCTTACAAAGTCATTTGTGGAAGCGTCGCGGTCAGGAAGTACTATCAGTGGTCAACGACGAGCTCGGAAAAAAGTTGCCCAGCTCGGCGAACAAGCGAACCAATCGTCCCCCCCCCCCTGCAGAGAGTCTGATGGGATGAATATTTTGACACTGAGAGTCAGAGAGGAGCATGACCTCATTGGACTTGAACTGTTGAATGTTCTATTTGAGGAGTTCTTCGCGTTTTTCAATCTAAAGGCCCTTGATAAATTAATGATCACTTACTACTGCCTGTAAGTACAGTACTACTTCTGTCATTAAGTCTCTATATATAGGTCAGCTCTTTTATTGCATGTATTTTTAATTATCCTCACTATATTATGCAGATTGATGATCGCCGAATTGAAGAAACGACAAATTGGTGATATTGGGTTCATTAACACAAATCTCATAGATGCATATATGGTTAAATCTCAGGCCAAAGAAGCCGAGGCCAAGCTGCTAAAA
>NW_025298584.1:0-947 GCF_018294505.1 Triticum aestivum | reverse complement strand
AATCGTGGAAATCGCTCTCGCACCCCCAAAACAGTGAGTAATAGTCCATGAAACGGGCCAGAATCGGCCAGAACTGTGAGTGTTCATGACCGACACGTAAGCGCACCTTGGGGTTCAACAACTATGGAAATCGTTTCGGGACCCCAAAACTATGAGTAATAGTCCACGAAACGGGTCAGAATTGGCCAAAATAGTGAGTGTTGACGACGGACACGTAAACGCACCCCGGGGATCGTCAATCGTGGAAATCGCTCTCGCACCCTAAAACAGTGAGTAATAGTGCACGAAACATACCAGGATCGGCCAAAAATTGTGAGTGTTGATGACCGACACACAAACGCGCCCCGGCGTTCGTCAATCGTGCAAATCACTTCAGGACCCCAAAACAATGAGTAATAGTCCACGAAACTGGACATAAACGCACCCCAGGGTTCGTCAATCATGGAAATCACTTCAGGACCCCCAAAAAGTGTGCAATAGTCCACGAAACGGGCCAGAATCGGCCGGAACTGCGATTGTGGATGACCGACACGTAAGCGCACCTTGGGGTTCAACAACTATGGAAATCATTTCGGGGCCCCTAAACTGTGAGTAATAGTCCACGAAACGGGTCAGAATTGGCCAAAGCAGTGAGTGTTGACGACGGACACGTAAACGCACCCCAGGGATCGTCAATCGTGGAAACCCCTCTGGGACCCCAAAAAGGTAAGTAGTAGTGCACGAAACGGACCAGAATCGACAAAAACTTCGAGTGTTGATGACCGACACGTAAACGCACCCCGGGGTTCGTTAATCGTGGAAATCAATCCGGGACCCCAAAACAGTGAGTAATAGTCCACCAAACGGGCCAGAATCGGCCAAAACTAAGAGTGTTGATGACCGACACGTAAGCGCACCTTAGGGTTCAACAACTATGGAAATCGTTTCAGGACCCCAAAACGGTGAGT
>NW_025298583.1:0-947 GCF_018294505.1 Triticum aestivum | reverse complement strand
TTGTTTACTTTGTTCCCCGAGCTGGGCAACTTGTTTCCCGCTTTTTTTACTTTCGGCCTTCTCCCGCTCTTTGTTCTCCTTGAACATGAGTGCCTGCCTGCGAAGTTCACGTGCATAGTCGTTAGGCAGATTCTTCGCGGCTTGGGACGGTGTGCTCAAAAATGACTTAGCCCACTTCTTTTGCTCATCAGAAAATACTGGCTTGGGCTCGGGCTCTGTTTTCTTCTTGCAGTCCGCCTTCCATTTCTCCAAATCAGCAGCCGCGGCCGCGTCGACTTCCTCGGCACTACGTTCCCAAGGCCTTGTGGGGAGAGGCTTCAGTGATGGCTCCGGTACCTTTGTGGTCTTAGGTACATAAGGGTCCGGGTTAATAATCCAGGACTGCTTCTGCTTCTTTGCCGGAGGTGGATTGGGGGGCGGCGTCTGATCACCCGCCGGACGAGGACTGGGGGGCGGCGGCTGATCACCCGCCGGACGTTGTGGACTGGGGATCGGCGTCGGCTGACGTGACGGAGGTGTAGGTGAACCGCCACCACCACCACCACCACCACCACCACCACCGCCACCGCCACCACCACCACCGTAGGGGGGTGGACTTGTTGTCCTTGGCGCCTCGCCTGGAAACTTGATAAACTTCTTTTGCCATAGAATGAAATGGCGCTTGACATCTCCAAGTCTTTTCTCCCCTTCAGGTGTAGCAATGTCAATCTCCAGGTCCTCAAACCCTTGGACTATGTCCTCCACCGTGACACGAGCATAGCCATCTTGAATGGGGTTGTTGTGGTGGAGTGCTCCAGGTAAACATGGTAAAGCACTGCCGATGGCTACCTTCATGGACATGTTCCCGATAGGATAATACAGATGACATTCTTTCATCTCCTTTATATCGTCCACGGGGTAGCGAGGAGGCTCCGATGAAGTAATTTCGACCACCAGAGGCTCCGGTG
>NW_025298582.1:0-947 GCF_018294505.1 Triticum aestivum | reverse complement strand
TTCGTAGTCTGTAGGATCATATTCTTGTGTGTTTCTATTGCTGCTAACCATGCCAGGATCACAAGCCGACGAGATTGACTGGGAGAATTTATCGAACAAGGAGCTTCATGATAAGTTTCAGCAAATGATGACTGAACAGGTGCAAGATGTGCTGAACAATTTTGAAGAGGCCATGGAGAAGATCACTGGCCTTGAGAAGACGTTCGAAACAAAGCTCGATAACAGATTTAATGAATTGCTCGCGCGTCTTCCACCACCACCACCCGCTGCACCTAACGCACCTCTCCAACAACAACAACAACGACTACCTCCACGTCGCGAAATAGACCTTCGCCGAGCGAGCCGTGTTCCTCTTGCGTTTGGCCAAACTGTTGGTGCTGCTGTTGATACTTCTGTGGCTCCTGCTACTGCTGTTGCTGGTACCCAGGAGGATGATGAGTATGCGGGTGATTATGAGGATGAGGTTGATCAAAATCAGATGTACGAGCAGCCACCTGCACCACCACCAGCAGGTCGACCTCAGGTATATATTCGTAATGGTAGGCCTGCACCACCACCTCAGGTACGAGATGATGTCCATATTCCTAAACTGAAATTGAATATTCCACCATTTGAGGGTAGATATGTTCCTGATATATATCTTACTTGGGAGTTAGAAACTGAACAGCGATTTACATGTTTACAATATCCTGAGGAGAGACGAGTTGCTGCTGCTGTTTGTGCTTTCACTAGTTTTGCATGTGTATGGTGGTCTGAACATTGTAGATTATATCCTATTCCAACTACTTGGGCTGCTTTGAAAACTGCTATGCGTACGCGTTGGGTTCCACCATATTATCAACGTGAATTGCTTCAAAAATTGCAGCGTTTAAGACAAGGAAAAAATTCTGTAGAAGAATATTATCAGGAATTACAAACTGGCATGATTAGATGTGGTATTGTTGAGG
>NW_025298581.1:0-947 GCF_018294505.1 Triticum aestivum | reverse complement strand
AAATTTCTATGTCTCCCACCTGGACTAAATCCTGGATGGAATTGAAGCGTCTTTTGATGTGCTTGGTTCTCTTGTGAAATCTGGATTCCTTTGCTAAGGCAATTGCACCAGTATTGTCACAAAAGATTTTCATTGGTCCCGATGCACTAGGTATGACACCTAGATCGGATATGAACTCCTTCATCCAGACTCCTTCATTTGCTGCTTCCGAAGCAGCTATGTACTCCGCTTCACACGTAGATCCCGCCACGACACTTTGCTTAGAACTGCACCAACTGACAGCTCCACCGTTCAATGTAAACACGTATCCGGTTTGCGATTTAGAATCGTCCGGATCAGTGTCAAAGCTTGCATCAACGTAACCATTTACGATGAGCTCTTTGTCACCTCCATAAACGAGAAACATATCCTTAGTCCTTTTCAGGTATTTCAGGATGTTCTTGACCGCTGTCCAATGATCCACTCCTGGATTACTTTGGTACCTCCCTGCTAAACTTATAGCAAGGCACACATCAGGTCTGGTACACAGCATTGCATACATGGTAGAGCCTATGGCTGAAGCATAGGGAACATCTTTCATCTTCTCTCTATCTTCTGCAGTGGTCGGGCATTGAGTCTTACTCAATCTCACACCTTGTAGTACAGGCAAGAACCCTTTCTTTGCTTGATCCATTTTGAACTTCTTCAAAACTTTGTCAAGGTATGTGCTTTGTGAAAGTCCAATTAAGCGTCTTGATCTATCTCTATAGATCTTGATGCCTAATATATATGCAGCTTCACCGAGGTCTTTCATTGAAAAACTCTTATTCAAGTATCCCTTTATGCTATCCAGAAATTCTATATCATTTCCAATCAGCAATATGTCATCCACATATAATATCAGAAATGCTACTGAGCTCCCACTCACTTTCTTGTAAATACAGGCTTCTCCAAAAGTCTGTATAAAA
>NW_025298580.1:0-947 GCF_018294505.1 Triticum aestivum | reverse complement strand
GACAATGATGTTGTAGATCAGCTGTACATGTTGGCCAAGACACCATCTTCGACTATAACGACTTTCCAAGGGTACGAGATAAATGGGAATACATTTTACACGATCGTCCAAGATAAAAAGAGCACCAACCAAAACAGTGGTGTCCGCTTTGATGCAGCAACCGAGAATGGGCAAAAGGTCACATATTATGGTTACATAGAGGAGATATGGGAACTTGACTATGGACCCTCCTTTAAGGTCCCTTTGTTCCGGTGCAAATGGTTCAAGCTAACAGGAGGTGGGGTAAAGGTGGACGAGCAATACGGAATGACAATGGTGGATTTCAACAATCTTGGTTACCTTGACGAACCATTCGTCCTTGCCAAAGATGTCGCTCAGGTTTTTTATTTGAAGGACATGAGTAGCAAACCGAGGAAACGGAAAGATAAGAAAACGATCAGTACATCATGCGATGATCCAAAGCGCCACATTGTTCTTTCAGGGAAAAGAAACATCGTGGGAGTGGAGGACAAGACACACATGTCAGAAGATTATAATATGTTTGGTGAAATTCCACCCTTCAAAGTGAACATTGACCCAAGCATTAAGTTAAATGATGAGGATGCTCCATGGATACGGCACAATCGTAAGCAAGCAGGGACACAAGGGAAGAATTGATGTGTAATAATTTATTGTACCAAACTTTGTATTTGGTCGATGAACTGAATGATGTATCAAACCTTTTGTCAAACCTTCAAGGGGTTTTAAAATGAATTAGTTTTATTTTTCTGATTTTTTTGATATATAATTGTATTTTTAAGATTTTAAAATGAATTAGTTTTATTTTTCTGATTTTAAAAGGAAAAAGGAAGAAGAAGAAAGAAGGAAAAAGGAAGAAAAAAACAGAAGAAAAAAACAGAAGAAAAAAGGAAAAACAGAAGAAAAAAACAAACAGAAGAAAAACATAA
>NW_025298579.1:0-947 GCF_018294505.1 Triticum aestivum | reverse complement strand
CGGTTGCAGTGGGCGTCGAAGCGGGCTCGGGGACGCGCCGGAGACGACGAATTCGACGGCGACGATGGTCGGAGCCCGAAGAGGGGAACGGCGACGTGGCGGCGATGCAGGGCTTCCGGGGAGCTGTGGAGCGGTGGGGAGGAAGAGGGGGTCGTGGCGGAGCTTCTGAGCTAGTCGGGGGAGCGAGGGGTGGCCGGAGATGGCTGCTACGGCGAATGGCGGCGACGGTGGTGCTCGGCCGTGTGAGAGAGAGAGCGAGGAAGAGGAGGGAAGAGCCGGGAGAGAGTGAGAGAGAGCAGGGGGGATCGGGACGGCCTGCGGGAGTCGTCCACGCGGCCAGGAGCTCGTCGGCAAGCAGGAGGTGGCCACGCGGCCGTGCGCGTGCGAGCACGCAGCAGCTTCGGGGCGAGGGGAGGAAGACGACGGAGGGCTGCAGTGGTGGGCTGGGCCGGCTGCTGGCTGGGCCGGCCAGCTGGATGGGCTGCACAGTGGAGGAGCCCAGGTAAGCTCCTCCTGTTATATATTTTTCTGTTTTCTAATTTCTGACATTTGTTTTGATTTAAAAAAAATATTAAATCATTTATTTAACTTATGCCAATTTTTGCAGGAGCTATATATATTATTCCAGAGCTCTTTTATAAATGGCATAATATTTGGGCATATATTAATATATATAATTAATATATTTCCAATGCAAATATTTATGCATTAATTCCAAATGCCCAAAATAAATGTCCATGAGCCACTAAAAATATTGGTTTGATTTTTATCTCTGTCCAATATTTTCAGAGAGCAACATGAGCATTTTCTTGGATCCTTTTGGAGAAATTTTTATTTGGGTCATTTTCAAAATGATTCTGAGGGTTTCACAGATCCCCATTTCAAGTTTCTGATGAAAGAGTAAACATGATGCAACACTCTAATGCATGGCTAACTAGGATGTGACA
>NW_025298578.1:0-947 GCF_018294505.1 Triticum aestivum | reverse complement strand
CATGATTAACGAACCCTGGGGTGCGTTTACGTGCCGGTCATCAACACTCGCAGTTTTTGTCGATTCTGACCCGTTTCATGGACTATTACTCACCGTTTTGGGGTCACAAAGTGATTTCCATGCTTGTTGAACTCCAAGGTGTGCTTACGTGTCGGTCATCAACACTCATAGTTTTGGCCGATTTTGGCCTGTTACATGGACTATTACTCACTCTTTTAGGGTCCCGGAGTAATTTCCATGATTAACGAACCCTGGGGTGCGTTTACGTGTCAGTCATCAACACTCGCGGTTTTTGTCGATTCTGACCCGTTTCGTGGACTATTACTCACCGTTTTGGGGTCACAAAGTGATTTCCATGCTTGTTGAACCCCAAGGTGCGCTTACGTGGAGGTCATCAACATTGACAGTTTTGACCGATTCTGGCCCGTTCCGTGGACTATTACTCACTGTTTTGGGGTCTCGGAGAGACTTCCACGATTAATGAACCCAGGGGTGCTATTACGTGTCGGTCATCAACACTCACAGTTTTGGCCGATTTTGGCCCATTTCGTGGACTAATACTCACTGTTTTGGGGGCCCGGAGTGATTTCCATGATTAACGAACCCTGGGGTGCGTTTACGTGTCGGTCATCAACACTCGCGGTTTTTGTTGATTTTGACCCGTTTCGTGGACTATTACTCACTGTTTTGGGGTCCCGAAGTGATTTCCATGCTTGTTGAAAAACAAGATGCGCTTACGTGTTTGTCATCAACACTGACAGTTTTTGGCGATTCTGGCCTGTTTCGTGGACTATTACTCACTATTTTGGGGTCCCGGAGTGACTTCCACGATTAACAAACCCCGGGGTGCATTTACGTGTCGGTCATCAACACTCGCGGTTTTTATCGATTCTGACCCGTTTCGTGGACTATTACTTAATATTTTGGGGTCCCGAAGTGATTTTCCT
>NW_025298577.1:0-947 GCF_018294505.1 Triticum aestivum | reverse complement strand
TGAAAGCAATAAGAGGCAATGGATATCATTTCTTCCCCAATGGCGGGACGTTCCCTACCGAAAATCATCATGCTTGTTGTGATAAGCTCCGGTTTGCGAGAAGCATATACCCAAACCTGCCCCAAATGGGACAAAATTTGTACCACGGCATGTTGATGCCGCTCCATGATAGTATGCCAAGTTTCATGAATTTCAGACAAGTTTTGGATTTACTAGAAATTAAAAACCAGGCATCTCACTGTTTTGCCGGCAATCAACGGTGCCGTGGTGTTTGAAGTTCATTCCCATTTCTTGCATGGGACCTAAGCATGCACCCAAGGACACAGATTTGATTTTTCAACCAATTTATATGCACTGGAGCATGCGCATGTAGTTCAAATTTGAATTATGCACATAAATGCATTGAAAACTCAGTTAATGCATAAAAATGTCCAAACGAACCCCGAAAAATCACAAAAATTAACACAACACTCCTGTTGTTCTATGTTGACACGAGAAAGAAACTTGAAAGCAATAAGAGGCAATGGATATCGTTTCGTCCCCAAAGGTGGGACGTTCCCTACCGAAAACCATCATGCTTCTTGTGAGAAGCTCCGGTTTGTGAGGAGCATATACCCAAACCTGCCCCAAATGGGACAAACTTGTACCACAGCATGTTGATGCCGCTCCATGATAGCATGCCAAGTTTCATGAATTTCAGACGAGTTTTGGATTCACTAGAATTTAAAAACCAGGCATCTCACTGTTTTGCCGGCAATCAACGGTGCCATGGTGTTTGAAATTCATTCCTATTTCTTGCATTGGACCTAAGCATGCACCCAAGGACCAAGATTTCAGTTTTCAACGAATTTATATGCATTGGAGCATGCGCATGTAGTTCAAATTTGAATTATGCACATAAATGCATTGAAAACTCAGTTAATGCATAAAAATGTCCAAATGAACCC
>NW_025298576.1:0-947 GCF_018294505.1 Triticum aestivum | reverse complement strand
GGTTGAATTTCTATGAATTTAGAAGTTTATACAAATTTCTGGAATTTCCTGAATATTTTCAAATCCAGAAAATACTTATTGCGTCAGCCTGATGTCATGATGACGTCAGCAGGTCAACGTGGCACAGTCTGGTCAACCCCTGACCGGTGGGTCCCGAGTGTCAGCGTCTAACTAAACTAACCTAGCTTAGTTAAACTAACCTAACCTAATTAGCCGGGCGGGGCCCGCAGGTCAGTGAGAGAGAGGGGGTCAAACCCGGGTCAAACTCACCGGAGTTGACCCGAGGCTCGTCGCCGGCGAGGCCAGGGACGGCGGAGAGCGTCGGGATTCGCCCTCCGATGACCAAAAGAGCGGCGGAGGGGCTCTACGGGATGCCCAGACCCGCGCGCATCTAACAGGGCCAACGGAAGAAGCTAGGGTGGCCGGAGGCGACGGCAATCATGACGACGGCGGCGGCCGGAGTTCGGGTGGTGGCGGGTTTGGCGCTACGATAGGTGGTTTGGCGCGCTGAGGGCACTGGGGAGAAGCTCTTGCTCCTACGCATCCAAAGGAACGGACGGGAGGCCGCGAGGTGGCCGGAGTTGAGCACGGCGTCGACCTCGGCGGCGGCCGGAGCTCGGGCGAGCTCGGGGTTGGGGTTAGGGAGCACGGCAGGAGGAGCTGGGGCGTGCTACGGACTCCTGAGATCGCGGTGAGCACGTCAGTGGGCTCGGATACGAGCTGGGGTGGCTGTGGCCACGGCCACGCCATGGCCGGCGGCGAGAAACTCTCGGCCGCGGTGGAGGAAGAGGCTAGGGGATGAGTGCGAGCTTGAGGGAAGGGGGAAGAGGAAGAGAGGCTCACAGGGGTTGCATCGGTGGCCTCGGGGAGCTCGGGGAGGCGTCGGAGGCGGCGAATCGACAGCGGTGAGCTTCGGTGGCCGGCGACGGAACGGCGATGGTGGCGGC
>NW_025298575.1:0-947 GCF_018294505.1 Triticum aestivum | reverse complement strand
AGGGGCAAGCATAAGGGACGAAGACGGGGGTAACATGTCGGATGCGATCATACCAGCACTAAAGCACCGGATCCCATCAGAACTCCGAAGTTAAGCGTGCTTGGGCGAGAGTAGTACTAGGATGGGTGACCTCCTGGGAAGTCCTCGTGTTGCATTCCCTTTTTAATTTTTTTGCACCGCGTGCAAAACAAAACGCACGAGCGCGACGTATGTTTAGCACGTTTTATTATTTTGCACGTTTACGGTAAGTTTTAGCTCGCTGCTCATTATTCACGCGTCTAGCGGCGGCAAGCGTGTTCTGAAAGGGGTCGAAACCATGGTAAATAGGCACTGGTGCAGTTGAAGCGTGGTAAAACTCGTCTCCGTAGTTGAGCGGGAGCGGCCAAAGGAATGTGCAATCGTGTGTGTAGTGGAGCTGGGAGGGCAAGCATAAGGGACGAAGACGGGGGTAACATGTCGGATGCGATCATACCAGCACTAAAGCACCGGATCCCATCAGAACTCCGAAGTTAAGCGTGCTTGGGCGAGAGTAGTACTAGGATGGGTGACCTCCTGGGAAGTCCTTGTGTTGCATTCCCTTTTTAATTTTTTTGCACCGCGTGCAAAACAAAACGCACGAGCGCGACGTATGTTTAGCACGTTTTATTATTTTGCACGTTTACGGTAAGTTTTAGCTCGCTGCTCATCATTCACGCGTCTAGCGGCGGCAAGCGTGTTCTGAAAGGGGTCGAAACCATGGTAAATAGGCACTGGTGCAGTTGAACCGTGGTAAAACTCGTCTCCGTAGTTGAGCGGGAGCGGCCAAAGGAATGTGCAATTGTGTGTGTAGTGGAGCTGGGAGGGGCAAGCATAAGGGACGAAGACGGGGGTAACATGTCGGATGCGATCATACCAGCACTAAAGCACCGGATCCCATCAGAACTCCGAAGTTAAGCGTGCTTGGGCGA
>NW_025298574.1:0-948 GCF_018294505.1 Triticum aestivum | reverse complement strand
GCTCGGAGCTGAGGGGTGCGGCCTCGGTCGTCGGCTGGACTTGGGGAAGCGGAGGTCGACGCGGAGGCGCGGGAGAGCAGAGGGGACTTGATGTTGAGGTCATCCTCCTCGAGCGAAGCAGAGGAGGCGAGGTCGCAGGGCCAGCGGCATGGGACTCGCGATGGCGCCGGGGAACTTGGCGGCAGCAGCAGGTCCAGGAGGAGTCGCGGGGGCTCTTGGTGGCATCGGTCCATGGCGCCGGTGTGCTCGCTAGACGGAGCGGCGCGAGGCCTCAAGGGATCCTGGTGGCGCATCAAAGGAGGCGGGGAGGCAAAACCGAGGTCGACCCTTCCATTCCCGACGGCGGCGAGGCACGTCGAGGTCGACCATGGTAGCTGTGTTCCTGCGGGTCTCCATGGAAAAGACAGAGCAAGTGAGAGAGGGAACCGGAGGAATGGGAGAAGTAGAAGCAACGAGCGGTGCGGGTCCATTGACCGGTTTTTGGAGACGAGATGGGGCGGCGAGGAGGAGGTCCTGGAGGCGAGGGTCGTCGCTGGCTGCTCCGGCGAGCGGCGCGAGGCGGCGGGGTCGAGCTTGGGGAGGCACGGGAGGTGGTGGATGGGTTGGATCGGTGGCTGGCTGTGGTTGGATCGAGGGGAGGCCTCGAGGGCTGGTTGGGTGAGAAGGGGATCTGGGAAGATCCCAATGAGAGAGTGGCGGCGGCGGGTAGGAGGAGATGGATGGATTGGACAGCCTAGGGTCTAGGGTGAGACTATAAATACCTCACAGATTAGGTTAGGGGCTATCTCGGTCCCTCCGATTATAATCGGGCGGTCGAGAAAAGATAGGTTAGGAAAGTCTAAATAAGAAACGGAGATGTTTTATAGACGTTTGGAGATGATCCGGATCCAACGGTAACGACAGAGCGGGTCGATTTCGGGAAAAATTTCGGACGCACACACGGGGGGG
>NW_025298573.1:0-948 GCF_018294505.1 Triticum aestivum | reverse complement strand
CCGAGCTCGCCGTCGCCGGAGATCCCTTTCAACGCCGTCGCTGCCTCAGCTCGTCCCCGACCCCGCCGGTGGCCTCTACGGGAGCGCTGTGAGCCTAGCTACTCCTCCGACCCTCTCTCTCTCATTCCCGAGCCGTGTAGCCACCGCACGAGGATCACACGCCCGCACCGTCGCGGACCTCGTCGCCGACGTGCTTCCGGCCACACTCCGGCCACAAGATGGTGTCCATCTTGCTCACCGAGTCCCACAGCACCTAGCTAGCCACTCCACGAGCCTCACCGACCCCTCTAGCGCCAAGTTCATCCTCGACCGAACCCCGGTGGCCGCCAAAGTCGTCGCCGGCGCCAACTCCGGCCACCCCGACCCCAACGGACTCCACCAAGAGCTGCGGCTTGTCCTCAGCTCCACTCCGGTGGTCTCCGCGACCCATTTGGTGGCCGAAATGGCCAAAACCACTTCCGCCGCCGCGTCGGGCTCGCCGGCGACTGAACGCCGGCAGCCGACTTTGACTTTGACCACGGGTGGGCCCTGGTTGACTCCCCTGAGTCAATGACAGGTGGGGCCCAGCCCTGTTAATTAAACAGGATTAGTTTTAATTAATTTTTAATTAAAATAATCACCCTGACATGCGGGACCCACTGTCAGGTTTGACCCAGACCTGTTCCGTTGACCTGCTGACGTCACACTGACGTCAGGCTGACGCAGTAATTGATTTTCTGGATTTAAATTAAATCAGGAAATTCCAGAATATTATTTAAACTTCAAAAATTCATAACTTTTATTCTGTAACTCCAAATTGGACAAATTATATATGAAAAATGATCAGAAAAATCCAATCTATCCATCTGTACTATTTTCATGCATGATCAAACAAGTTAAATTGATGTTTTAAGCAGAACAAGGAAAAGCACTTTAAAAGGCCATGTTTGAGTTTGAAATTTGAATCTT
>NW_025298572.1:0-948 GCF_018294505.1 Triticum aestivum | reverse complement strand
AGAAGTGTTCTCCCTGAGTATGCACCGTTGCCAAAGTTCGTCGTGCCCAGACACCACGTGATGATCGGGTGTGATAAGCTCTACGTCCATCTACAACGGGTGCAAGCCAGTTTTTGCACACGCAGAATACTCAGGTTAAACTTGACGAGCCTAGCATATGCAGATATGGCCTCGGAACACGGAGACCGAAAGGTCGAGCGTGAATCATATAGTAGATATGATCAACATAACAATGTTCACCATTGAAAACTACTCCATCTCACGTGATGATCGGACATGGTTTAGTTGATTTGGATCACGTGATCACTTAGAGGATTAGAGGGATGTCTGTCTAAGTGGGAGTTCTTAAGTAATATGATTAATTGAACTTAAATTTATCATGAACTTAGTCCTGATAGTATTTTGCAAATTATGTTGTAAAATCAATAGCTTGCGTTGTTGCTTTCATATGTTTCTTTTGATATGTTCCTAGAGAAAATTGTGTTGAAAAATGTTAGTAGCAATGATGCGGATTTGATCCGCGATATGAGGTTTATCCTCATTGCTGCACAGAAGAATTATGTCCTTGATGCACCGCTAGGTGACGGACCTATTGCAGGAGCAGATGCAGACGTTATGAACGTTTGGCTAGCTCAATATGATGACTACTTGATAGTTTAAAGTGCACCATGCTTAACGGCTTAGAATCGGGACTTCAAAGATGTTTTGAACATCATGGACCATATGAGATGTTCCAGTAATTGAAGTTAATATTTCAAGCAAATACCCGAGTTGAGAGATATGAAGTTTCCAACAAGTTCTATAGCTAAAAGATGGAGGAGAATCGCTCAACTAGTGAGCATGTGCTCAGATTGTCTGGGTACTTCAATTGCTTGAATCAAGTGGGAGTTAATCTTCCAGATAAGATAGTGATTGACAGAATTCTCTAGTCACCATCACTAAGTTACT
>NW_025298571.1:0-948 GCF_018294505.1 Triticum aestivum | reverse complement strand
ATCGCCCAAGATAAAAAGAGCACCAACCAAAACAGTGGTGTCCGCTTTGATGCAGCAACCGAGAATGGGCAAAAGGTCACATATTATGGTTACATAGAGGAGATATGGGAACTTGACTATGGACCCTCCTTTAAGGTCCCTTTGTTCCGGTGCAAATGGTTCAAGCTAACAGGAGGTGGGGTAAGGTGGACCAGCAATACGGAATGACAATGGTGGATTTCAACAATCTTGGTTACCTTGACGAACCATTCGTCCTAGCGAAAGATGTCGCTCAGGTTTTCTATGTGAAGGACATGAGTAGCAAACCGAGGAAACGGAAAGATAAGAAAACGATCAGTACATCATGCGATGATCCAAAGCGCCACATTGTTCTTTCAGGGAAAAGAAACATCGTGGGAGTGGAGGACAAGACAGACATGTCAGAAGATTATAATATGTTTGCTGAAATTCCGCCCTTCAAAGTGAACACCGACCCAAGCATTAAGTTAAATGATGAGGATGCTCCATGGATACGGCACAATCGTAAGCAAGCAGGAACACAAGGGAAGAAATGATGTGTAATAATTTATTGTACCAAACTTTGTTGAATGGATCATGTGAATTATATTACCCGTGATGTGTTTGGTGTATATTTTCGAATGATTCGAGATACCACTGATGATACATGAAATTTGGAGTGATTTAGTCATACTCCTGCCTAGGCGTATAAAATTTTGAATTGAATTAGTTTTATTTTTCTGAATTTTTTGATATATTATTTGTATTTTTAACATTTTGAATTGAATTACTTTTATTTTTTTTAATTTTTGATATATTATTTGTATTTTTAACATTTTGAATTGAATTAGTTTTATTTTTCTTAATTTTTTGATATATTATTTGTATTTTTAGAATTTTGAATTGAATTAATTTTATTTTTCTGAATTTTTTGATATAATATTTGTGTTT
>NW_025298570.1:0-948 GCF_018294505.1 Triticum aestivum | reverse complement strand
CTCCCTTCCCCTCCGAGGAATCCTAGTTGGACTAGGATTGGGGGGAGGAATCCTACTCCCAGAGGGAGTAGGACTCTCCTGCGCCTCCCTCTTTGGCCGGCCAGCCTCCCCTCCTCTCCTCCTTTATATACGGAGGCAGGGGCACCTCTAAACACACAAGTTGACACAAGTTGATCCACGTGATCGATTCCTTAGCCGTGTGCGGTGCCCCCTGCCACCATATTCCTCGATAATACTGTAGCGGAGTTTAGGCGAAGCCCTGCTGCTGTAGTTCATCAAGATCGTCACCATGCCGTCGTGCTGACGAAACTCTTCCCCGACACTTTGCTGGATCGGAGTCCGGGGATCGTCATCGAGCTGAACGTGTGCTCGAACTCGGAGGTGCCGTAGTTTCGGTGCTTGATCGGTTGGATCGTGAAGACGTACGACTACTTCCTCTACGTCGTGTCATTGCTTCCGCAGTCGGTCTGCGTTGGGTACGTAGTCAACACTCTCCTCTCGTTGCTATGCATCACATGATCCTGTGTGCGCGTAGGAAATTTTTTGAAATTACTACGAAACCCAACAGTGGCATCCGAGCCTAGGTTAATGATGTTGATGTTATATGCACGAGTAGAACACAAGTGAGTTGTGGACGATACAAGTCATACTGCCTACCAGCATGTCATATTTTGGTTCAGCGGTATTGTTGGACGAGACGACCCGGACCAACCTTACGCGTACGCTTACGCGAGACCGGTTCCCTCGACGTGCTTTGCACAGAGATGGCTTGCGGGCGACTGCCTCTCCAACTTTAGTTGAACCAAGTATGGCTACGCCCGGTCCTTGCGAAGGTTAAAACGGAGTCTATTTGACAAACTATCGTTGTGGTTTTGATGCGTAGGTGAGATTGGTTCTTACTTAAGCCCGTAGCAGCCACGTAAAACATGCAACAACAAAGTAGAGGAC
>NW_025298569.1:0-948 GCF_018294505.1 Triticum aestivum | reverse complement strand
GTATCATCATTTGACCCACATAGCATGTGCAAGAAAGTAGAGAGGGTTACGGCAAAAACGGGATGCACTTCGTGTACAAAACGGACAATCTCTTTCGAAGTATCAGGGTTTCATACGGAAACTTGTCTGTTACAAAGGGATTTCATTTTTTTCACTTATTTGAACTCCATAGTTTTTCTGTGCTGAAAATGAACCATTCAAAGCCACATCATCAATTTTCAACCCTTTCTGACTTCTTTTGTTATTTTTCATGCATTTACTGATTATTTTGAGCTATAAGACCATGAAATTGGAAAGCATTTCAAATGAACTCTGAAAAGGTTGAAAGTTGGCATGGTATCATCATTTGACCCACATATCATGTGCAAGAAAGTAGAGAGGGTTACGGCAAAAACTGGATGCACTTCGTGTACAAAAAGGACAATCTCTTTCGAAGTATCAAGGTTTCATACGGAAACTTGTCTGTTACAATGGGATTTCAATTTTTTTAACTTATTTGAACTGCATAGTTTTTCTGTGCTCAGAATGCACCATTCAAAGACACATCATCAATTTTCAACCCTTTGTGACTTCATTTGTTATTTTTCATGCATTTACAGATTATTTTGAGCTATAAGACCCTGAAATTGGAAAGCATTTCAAATGAACTCTGAAAAGGTTGAAAGTTGGAATGGTTTCATCATTTGACCCACATAGCATGTGCAAGAATGTAGAGAGGGTTACGGCAAAAACTGGATGCACTTCGTGTACAAAACGAACAATCTCTTTCGAAGTATCAGGGTTTCATATGGAAACGCGTCTGTTACAAAGGGGTTTCATTTTTTTGAACTTATTGGAACTCCATAGTTTTTCTGTGCTCAAAATGCAACATTCCAAGCCACATCATCAATTTTCAACCCTTTCTGACTTCATTTGTTATTTTTCATGCATTTACTGGTTATTTTGAGC
>NW_025298568.1:0-948 GCF_018294505.1 Triticum aestivum | reverse complement strand
AGTTCTGATGGGATCCGGTGCTTTAGTGCTGGTATGATCGCATCCGACATGTTTCCCCGTCTTCGTCCCTTATGCTTGCCACTCCCAGGTCCGCTCCAAAGATGATTCTACATTCTCACTACCATTACAACCGTTCCCTAACAATGGATAATGTCCTATACTACTTACTCTCCCGCTCAATCACGGAGACGAGTTTTCCACGGTTTCCACCCCTCCCTCCATACCGCAGCAACACGAGTTTTTTCCACCCCTTTCAGAACGCGCTCTTCGCGCCACAAAGCCGCCCCAAGACGCGCGAGCAATGACCATCGAGCTTAAACATATCGCAAACGTCAAACATAATATAACGGGATTAATATATATCGCGCACGTGCGACATGTTTGTCACAAGGCGCAAAAAATAATTATAAAAGGAATGCAACACGAGGACTTCCCAGGAGGTCACCCATCCTAGTACTACTCTCACCCAAGCACGCTTAACTTCGGAGTTTTGATGGGATCTGGTGCTTTAGTGCTTGTATGATCGCATCCGACATGTTTCCCCGTCTTCGTCCCTTATGCTTGCCACTCCCAGGTCCGCTCCAAAGACGATTCTACATTCTCACTACCATTACAACCGTTCCCTAACAATGGATAATGTCCTATACTACTTACTCTCCCGCTCAATCACGGAGACGAGTTTTCCACGGTTTCCACCCCTCCCTCCATACCGCAGCAACACGAGTTTTTTCCACCCCTTTCAGAACGCGCTCTTCGCGCCACAAAGCCGCCCCAAGACGCGCGAGCAATGAGCATCGAGCTTAAACATATCGCAAACGTCAAACATAATATAACGGGATTAATATATATCGCGCACGTGCGACATGTTTGTCACAAGGCGCAAAAAATAATTATAAAAGGAATGCAACACGAGGACTTCCCAGGAGGTCACCCATCCTAGTACTACTC
>NW_025298567.1:0-948 GCF_018294505.1 Triticum aestivum | reverse complement strand
TTGATACATGTGTGAATACATAGACAAACAGAGTGTCACTAGTATGCCTCTACTTGACTAGCTCGTTGATCAAAGATGGTTATGTTTCCTAGCCATAGACATGAGTTGTCATTTGATTAACGGGATCACATCATTAGGAGAATGATGTGATTGACTTGACCCATTCCGTTAGCTTAGCACTCGATCGTTTAGTATGTTGCTATTGCTTTCTTCATGACTTATACATGTTCCTATGACTATGAGATTATGCAACTCCCGTTTACCGGAGGAACACTTTGTGTGCTACCAAACGTCACAACGTAACTGGGTGATTATAAAGGTGCTCTATAGGTGTCTCCAAAGGTACTTGTTGGGTTGGCGTATTTCGAGATTAGGATTTGTCACTCCGATTGTCGGAGAGGTATCTCTGGGCCCACTCAGTAATACACATCACTATAAGCCTTGCAAGCATTGTAACTAATGAGTTAGTTGCGGGATGATGTATTACGGAATGAGTAAAGAGACTTGCCGGTAACGAGATTGAACTAGGTATCGAGATACCGACGATCGAATCTCGGGCAAGTAACATACCGATGACAAAGGGAACAACGTATGTTGTTATGCGGTCTGACCGATAAAGATCTTCGTAGAATATGTGGGAACCAATATGAGCATCCAGGTTCCCCTATCGGTTATTGACCAGAGAGGTGTCTCGGTCATGTCTACATAGTTCTCGAACCCGTAGGGTTCGCACGCTTAACGTTACGATGACAGTTATATTATGAGTTTATATGTTTTGATGTACCGAAGGTTGTTCGGAGTCCCGGATGTGATCACGGACATGACGAGGAGTCTCAAAATGGTCGAGACATAAAGATTGATATATTGGAAGCCTATGTTTGGATATCGGAAGTGTTCCGGGTGAAATCGGGATTTTTCCGGAGTACCGGGAGGTTACCGGAACCCCCC
>NW_025298566.1:0-948 GCF_018294505.1 Triticum aestivum | reverse complement strand
AAATACTTGGAGCGCGATAAAATCATGAGTTTTTTACACAACGTGGGCACATGTGCTATAGGACTGATGGTAATTTTTCATAATTTTTTGTGATGGCGAAGTATCTGAACACTTCCCTCTACGCGGATTGCTCTTCGCACGTCTACGACTGTGGCCGGCGGCCTTCGGGGGGTAGCATACCGTAAAATCTTGCGTAGGCGGCCTCTCACAAGTCTGGAAGTGTTGAAGCGGTTGCAAACGCCCAGCACGCGTCTCCGGTGCGTGCCCCCCCTCACGGACGGCGCCGCCGCCGGCACCCGGAGGGGGGAAACGGACGCGTCGGGTCTACACGGAGTGGATGTAGCTGTGGGCCTGGCCCGGATGTTGCTCCCCGGTGTCCCTCTGGGCCGACCCAACACAACCGGGTGGAGAGGTCCACTGGTCAAAGCCCGTCCGTGCAAAGTCAAAGGGCTAGATCCCGTGGTCAAACGCTACAGGGTTAGGCGGGACGGGGGCCCTGGGGGGGTAGCAATGCCACCGGAAAATCGTACCGGGCCCTCATACATGCGGGGTGGTGTTGTGGCATGTCCGAAGAGGCGGCACGCGTCTCCGGGTTGTGGCCCCCCTCACGGACGGCAATGAAACGGTGGTAGACGTTCTGCGGTAACGATGCAGCGTGAATATTATTAAATACTTGGAGCGCGATAAAATCATGAGTTTTTTACACAACGTGGGCACATGTGCTATAGGACTGATGGTAATTTTTCATAATTTTTTGTGATGGAGAAGTATCTGAACACTTCCCTCTACGCGGATTGCTCTTCGCACGTCTACGACTGTGGCCGGCGGCCTTCGGGGGGTAGCATACCGTAAAATCTTGCGTAGGCGGCCTCTCACAAGTCTGGAAGTGTTGAGGCGGTTGCAAACGCCCAGCACGCGTCTCCGGCGCGTGCCCCCCCTCACGGATGG
>NW_025298565.1:0-948 GCF_018294505.1 Triticum aestivum | reverse complement strand
GGCCCAGAGATACCTCTCCGTCACACGGAGTGACAAATCCCAGTCTCGATCCGTGCCAACCCAACAGACACTTTCGGAGATACCCGTAGTGCACCTTTATAGTCACCCAGTTACGTTGTGACGTTTGGCACACCCAAAGCACTCCTACGGTATCCGGGAGTTGCACGATCTCATGGTCTAAGGAAAAGATACTTGACATTGGAAAAGCTCTAGCAAACGAAACTACACGATCTTTTATGCTATGCTTAGGATTGGGTCTTGTCCATCACATCATTCTCCTAATGATGTGATCCCATTATCAATGACATCCAATGTCCATAGTCAGGAAACCATGACTATCTGTTGATCAACGAGCTAGTCAACTAGAGGCTTACTAGGGACATATTGTGGTCTATGTATTCACACATGTATTACGATTTCCGGACAATACAATTATAGCATGAACAATAGACAATTATCATGAACAAAGAAATATAATAATAACCATTTATTATTGCCTCTAGGGCATATTTCCAACAGTCTCCCACTTGCACTAGAGTCAATAATCTAGTTACATTGTGATGAATCGAACACCCATTGCGTCCTGGTGTTGATCATGTTTTGCCCTAGGGAGAGGTTTAGTCAACGGATCTGCTACATTCTGGTCCGTATGTACTTTACAAATATCTATGTCTCCATTTTGAACACTTTCACGAATGGAGTTGAAGCGACGCTTGATATGCCTGGTCTTCCTGTGAAACCTGGGCTCCTTCGCAAGGGCAATAGCTCCAGTGTTGTCACAGAAGAGAGTCATCGGGCCCGACGCATTGGGAATCACCCCTAGGTCGGTAATGAACTCCTTCATCCAGACTGCTTCCTATGCTGCCTCCGAGGCTGCCATGTACTCCGCTTCACATGTAGATCCCGCCACGACGCTTTGCTTGCAACTGCACCAGCTTACTGCTCCTC
>NW_025298564.1:0-948 GCF_018294505.1 Triticum aestivum | reverse complement strand
TTTACGTGTCGGTCATCAACACTCACAGTTTTGGCCGATTTCTGGCCCGTTTCGTGGACTATTACTCACTTTTTTGGGGCCCCGGAGTGATTTCCACGATTAACGAACCCCTGGGTGCGCTTACGGGTTGGTTATCAACACTCGCGGTTTTTGTCGATTCTGACCCGTTTCGTGGACTGTTACTCACCGTTTTGGGGCCCCAAAGCGATTTCCATGGTTGTTGAACCCCAAGGTGCGCTTAAGTGTAGGTCATCAACAATCACAGTTTGGGCCGATTCTGGCCTGTTTCTTGGACTATTACTTAGTTATGGGGGTCCCGAAATGACCCCGGGTTGTGTTTACGTGTCGGTCAGCAACACTCACAATTTTGGCCAATTCTAACGTGTTTTGTGGACTATTACTCACTGTTTTTAGGTCCCGAAGTGATTTCCATAGTTGTTGAACCCCAAGGTGCGCTTACCTGTCGGTCATCAATACTCATAGTTTTGGCTGATTCTGGCCCATATCATGGACTATTACTCACTTTTTTGGGCCCCAGGAGTGATATCCACGATTAACGAACCACGAGGTGCATTTACGTGTCGGTCATCCACACTCACAGTTTTGGCCGATTCTGGCCCGTTTCTTCGACTATTACTCTGTTTTTGGGTCTCGGCGTGATTTCCATGTTTGACGAACACCGGGGTGCATTTATGTGTCGCTCATCAACACTCGCAGTTTTGGCCGATTCTGGCCCGTTTCGTGGAGTATTACGCACTGTTTTGGGGTATCGAAGTGATTTCAACGATTCACGAACCGCGGGTGCGTTTACGTTTCGGTCATCAACACTTACACTTTTGTCCGATTCTTGCCTTTTTTGTATACTATTACTCACTGTTTTGGGGTCCCGGAGTGATTTCCACGATTAACGAACCCCGGCGTGTGTTTACGTGTCGGTCATCAACACTC
>NW_025298563.1:0-948 GCF_018294505.1 Triticum aestivum | reverse complement strand
TACACCAGCCCCTGGCGCCTCCACCTCCCCCCCGTTACGTCTCTCCCTCGTAGTCTCGGCGAAGCCCTGCTGCTGTGACGCCCTGCATCCACCACCACGCTGTCGTGCTGCTGGATCTTCATCAACCTCTCCTTCCCCCTTGCTGGATCAAGAAGGAGGAGACGTCTCCCGTCCCGTACGTGTGTTGAACGCGGAGGTGCCGTCCGTTCGGCGCTGGTCATCGGTGATTTGGATCACGTCGAGTACGACTACATCATCACCATTCTTTTGAACGCTTCCGTGCGCGATCTACAAAGGTATGTAGATGCATCTAATCACTCGTTGCTAGATGAACTCCTAGATGATCTTGGTGAAACGAGTAGGAAATTTTTTGTTTTCTGCAACGTTCCCCAACAGTGGCATCATGAGCCAGGTCTATGCGTAGTTCTTCTTGCGCGAGTAGAACACAATTTGTTGTGGGCATAGATTTGTCAACTTTCTTGCCGTTACTAGTCCTTTCTTGCTTCAGCGGTATTGTGGGATGAAGCGGCCTGGACCAACCTTACACGTACGCTTACGTGAGACCGGTTCCACCGACTAACATGCACTAGTTGCATAAGGTGGCTGGCGGGTGTCTGTCTCTCCTACTTTAGTTGGAGCGGAATCGATGAACAGGGTCCTTATGAAGGGTAAATAGAAGTTGACAAATCACGTTGTGGCTTTAACGTAGGTAAGAAAACGTTCTTGCTAGAACCCTAATTCAGCCACGTAAAACTTGCAACAACAATTAGAGGACGTCTAACTTGTTTTTGCAGCAAGTGGTTTGTGATATGATATGGCCAAAGTTGTGATGAATGATGAATGATCTATATGTGATGTATGAGATGTTCATGCTATTGTAATAGGAATCACGACTTGCATGTCGATGAGTATGACAACCGGCAGGAGCCATAGGAGTTGTCTTTATTC
>NW_025298562.1:0-948 GCF_018294505.1 Triticum aestivum | reverse complement strand
CTCCATGTTTGGCAAATATTTCCAATTGTGGCTTTTTCCATTCGACTATCCCCTTGACTTAGTGATCATCCTTGCAGAATTTTGTCAAAACTTTGAAGAAGAAACCAGCCGACTGGAGCCAAACCTCGACCCCGTCAATTCTCCGGTGAACGACGAAGTTGCCATGGATGTTTTCCGACTGGAGTCTCGTGTTGCAGCTGTCGTGGACTATCTCGCAAGGCTGAAGGCCGCCACATCTCGCATCGACTCGACGCTCTGGCCTGAGGAGACACTTCAGAATGACCTTGAGTCGCTGATGGCCCGCTTGAACACGATCCCTGGTCGAGTGCAGGAGTGGAAGAAGTCCTCGGCTCGGTGTGGTGCAGATGTCGCTCTGTGTCTGGCCCGAGTCCACTGCAAAGATGCGCGAGAAGAGAAGCTGGCGGCCCTTCGGGTGGCCAATACCAAGAAGCACGACTTCAGGTCCTTTATGGAAACTTTCCTTGCGGCTGCCACTCGGATCGCCGACGGGATTGACCTTGATGAATTTGTTGCACCTTCCAGCCCTCCACAGGAGGGGTAAAAAACTTCTTCTGGCTCGACGCTTTAAATTTGCCTCGGTATGCCGAGTGGAATTGTAACCGACAAACCTTAACAGGCTTGACGCCTGAGCACTTTTGGTTCCTTTAGATGTCGATTCAAACTTGGATTTGGTGCTTGAATACGATTGCCTTCGGCTCGGAATGTCTTTTGCAGGTTCAAAGCAAGGTGCCTGTACTGCAATCGACTTATTCTTTAGTCCACTTAGGCGAGCACTGGGCTGCAGCTAAGCCCTCCGAATGAGAGGGTTGCTCTCCACTCGGCAGGGTTTTTATACCTTAGGCGAGCACAGGGCTGCAGCTAAGCCTCCGAGTGAGAGGGTTGCTCTTCATTCGGTAGGATTTTTATAACTTAGGCGAGCACATGGCT
>NW_025298561.1:0-948 GCF_018294505.1 Triticum aestivum | reverse complement strand
ATGCATCTACATACCTTTGTAGATCGCGAGCGGAAGCGTTCAAAAGAACGGTGATGATGTAGTCGTACTCGACGTGATCCAAATCACCGATGACCAGCGCCGAACGGACGGCACCTCCGCGTTCAACACACGTACGGAACAGCCACGTCTCCTCCTTCTTGATCCAGCAAGGGAGGGAGGAGAGGTTGAGGGAGATGGCACCAGCAGCAGCACGACGGCGTGGTGTTGATGGAGCTGCAGTACTCCGGCAGAGCTTCGCTAAGCACTATGGAGGTTGAGGAGGTGTTGGGGAGGGAGAAGGAGGCAACCAAAGGCCGAGGCGTTCAGGTATGAAGTCCCTCCTCTCCCCCACTATATATAGGAGGGCCAAGGGGGGGTGGCCGGCCCTAGGAGATCCAATCTCCTAGGGGGTGCGGCGGCCAAGGGGGGTTTCCCTCCCCCCCAAGGCACCTAGGAGGTGCCTTCCCCTCCTAGGACTCTTTCCCCCATAAACCCTAGGCGCATGGGCCTATGTGGGGCTGGTGCCCTTGGCCCATTAGGCCAAGGCGCACCCCCTTACAGCCCATGTGGCCCCCCGGGACAGGTGGACCCACCCGGTGGACCCCCGGGACCCTTCCGGTGGTCCCGATACAATACCGATAACCCCGAAACTTGTCCCGATGCCCGAAACAGGACTTCCCATATATAAATCTTTACCTCCGGACCATTCCGGAACTCCTCGTGACGTCCGGGATCTCATCCGGGACTCCGAACAACATTCGGGTTACTGCATATACATATCCCTACAACCCTAGCGTAACCGAACCTTAAGTGTGTAGACCCTACGGGTTCGAGAGACAAGCAGACATGACCGAGACGACTCTCCGGTCAATAACCAACAGCGGGATCTGGATACCCATGTTGGCTCCCACATGCTCCACGATGATCTCATCGGATGAACCACGATGT
>NW_025298560.1:0-948 GCF_018294505.1 Triticum aestivum | reverse complement strand
CCCTTGGTGGAGGGGTCCGAAATCAACCCTATCTCTTGTTTCCCCACACATACGGACTCTAAAAATAGCCTATACTTATGTATTTCGAAATTACATGGGCCTGGCCCAATAATAAGGTGACGCAGCACCTAAAATAGCCTCGGGACGAAATTTATGAAGTGGCATCTTGTATATTTCGTCCAAGGCTTCATGCACCCATTATGGTGGCTTCAAAGTCCTGAAATCATCACTTGTAACTCCGTTCTTGTTTCCCTTGCGCATGCCATCATCTCCATGCTTGTTCTTGCTCCAATGTTCATCCTTCTCCAAGCTAGGCCCTTCATTTGTAAGCAAAACAAATGTATCCAATTTAGGCAGCATCATATTCTCATGAACATTAGAATCATTACCAAGAAACGAAAGTACCTGGTAATTTAGTTGGCATGCACGAGCTCTAGTAATTGGTCCAGTATGCATAGCAGCAGGGGCTGTGGGTGTAACAATTGTATTGATGTCCTCATCATCCTCCCCTTCTTGAAATAAAGTCGTCCTCGACGAAAGTTCATCTTCCTCACCCAAATAAGGCTTCAAATCTGCAATGTTAAAAGTGGGACTAACCCCAAAATCTGCAGGCAGCTCAAGTTTATATGCATTATCATTTATTTTCTCTAACACCTTAAAGGGACCATCAGCACGTGGCATTAGCTTTGATTTGCGCAAATCAGGAAATCTATCCTTACGCAAATGTAACCAAACAAGATCTCCAGGTGCAAACACAACATGTTTTCTACCCTTATCTCCAGCAAGTTTATATTTAGCATTCATCCGCTCAATGTTTTCCTTAGTTAACTCATGCATTTTTAAAATCAATTCAGCACGTTGTTTAGCATCAAAATTAACCTTCTCCGAAGATGGAAGAGGCAACAAATCAATAGGTGCACGAGGTAGGAAACCATACACAACTTCAAA
>NW_025298559.1:0-948 GCF_018294505.1 Triticum aestivum | reverse complement strand
AACCCTCTCAACTTTCTTGCAAATGCTATGTGGATGAAATGATGATATCATGCCAACTTTCAACCTTTTCAGAGTTCATTTGAAATGCCTTTCAATTTTAGGGTCTTATAGCTCAAAATAATTAGTAAACGCATCAAAAATAACAAATGAAGTCACAAAGGATTGAAAAATGATGATGTGGCTTTGAATGGTGCATTTTGAACACACAAAAAGTCAGGAGTTCAAATAAGTTTCAAAAAAATGAAATCCCTTTGTAACAGACGAGTTTCCGGATGAAATCCTGATACTTTGAAAGAGATTGTCCGTTTTGTACACGAAGTGCATCCAGTTTTTGCCGTAACCCTCTCAACTTTCTTGCACATGCTATGTGGATGAAATGATGATATCATGCCAACTTTCAACCTTTTCAGAGTTCATTTGAAATGCCTTTCAATTTGAGGGTCTCATAGCTCAAAATAATTAGTAAACGCATCAAAAATAACAAATGAAGTCACAAAGGATTGAAAAATGATGATGTGGCTTTGAATGGTGCATTTTCAACACACAAAAAGTCAGGAGTTCAAATAAGTTTTAAAAAATGAAATCCCTTTGTAACAGACGAGTTTCCGGATGAAATCCTGATACTTTGAAAGAGATTGTCCGTTTTGTACACGAAGTGCATCCAGTTTTTGCCGTAACCCTCTCAACTTTCTTGCAAATGCTATGTGGATGAAATGATGATATCATGCCAACTTTCAACCTTTTCAGAGTTCATTTGAAACGCCTTTCAATTTTAGGGTCTCATAGCTGAAAATAATTAGTAAATGCATGAAAAATAACAAATGAAGTCAGAAAGGATTGAAAAATGATGATGTGGCTTTGAATGGTGCATTTTGAACACACAAAAAGTCAGGAGTTCAAATAAGTTTTAAAAAATGAAATCCCTTTGTAACAGACGAGTTTCCGGAT
>NW_025298558.1:0-948 GCF_018294505.1 Triticum aestivum | reverse complement strand
GTTATGGGGCAGGAGCGCGACCAGGCGGACTTAGCGTGCGACCGGCTGGAGAAGGACCTGGCGGAGCAAGCCGAACGGCACAGGCAGTAGGTCCAGCAGTTGAAGGCGGACGAGGAGCAGCTCAGGGCCAAGTTCGAGACACAGCGCACAGATTGGGCCGAGAAGGAGAAGCTCCTCCATGGACTGCTACTCCGTGATCGAGGACATGCTCGATGATACGCCTCTTTCCTTCTATTCCGATTGCTCGCTGCCGGCTGCTGCCGGAGGCCGTCTTCTAACACCTTTGTCTTCTTGTGGATAGAGTTCCTTCCGGGCCACTCCGTCACCATCTGCATGGCCATCGAGGCCCAGCACGAGGAGTACCGGTGCAAGGGCAAGGAGATCACAAAGGACCGGCCTCAGACCTTGGGCGAATAGCTCATGGCCGTTCGGATGCGCCTCGAGCCAATGCGCCGCCTGCTCTGCCGTCTTCAGCGTGCCGGGTCGCATGTTTTGGAGGGCTTGTGGCCAGGCAGTCAGATCCCGCGGACTCCCAGTCGGACGGCCGACTGGCTGGAGGTGGTGGCAAACCGGCTCGAAGCCTGGAAGAGCTCCGCGGCATGGGCTGGGGCTGCCAAGGCGTTGGAGTTCACCTGGGCCTAGTACCCCGGCGTGCGCCTGGCGTAGCTGGCGAACTTCCGCCAGGTGGCGCTGCCGGAGCTGGCGGTGGAGTGCGAGGACATCGCCATCCTAGCGTCGGCTCTCGCCAACTAGTCTACGTTGGTCTCTTTGTCCCGGAGCGGGGACACGACGGTGCCGTGGTTCCTCCATCTTGGTTCATTCTGAACCCATCGGACGTGAAGGACTCGGCAGAGGAGATCGTCTCCAGTGACGAAGGCGATGAGGACGATGAGGACGAGGATGGCAGCTACGTCGCACCAGACGGCGGAGCGACCAGCCGGACTCGGC
>NW_025298557.1:0-948 GCF_018294505.1 Triticum aestivum | reverse complement strand
GACCGAGATTCAATAAACCATTCCTTTAGGTGCAAGACCATTGAAGGTATTATTCAAAAATAGAGTAACCATTATTCTCCTTAAATGAATAACCGTATTGCGATAGACATAATCCAATCATGTCTATGCTCAACGCAAACACCAATCTCGGTGGTAGAGGGAGCGTGCGATGCTTGATCATATCAACCTTGGAAACACTTCCAACATATATCGTCAGCTCACCTTTAGCTAGTCTCCGTTTATTCCGTAGCTTTTATTTCGAGTTACTAACACTTAGCAACCGAACCGGTATCCAATACCCTGGTGCTACTAGGAGTACTAGTAAAGTACACATTAACATAATGTATATCCAATATACTTCTATCGACCTTGCCAGCCTTCTCATCTACCAAGTATCTAGGGTAATGCTGCTCCAGTGGTTGTTCCCCTTATTACAGAAGCACTTCGTCTCGGGTTTGGGTTCAACCTTGGGTTTCTTCACTAGAGCAGTAGCTGAATTGCCGTTTCATGAAGTATCCCTTTGTTCCCTTGCCCTTCTTGAAACTAGTGGTTTCACCAACCATCAACAATTGATGCTCCTTCTTGATTTCTACTTTCGCGGTGTCAAACATCATGAATATTTCAAGGATCATCATATCTATCCTTGATATGTTATAGTTAATCACGAAGCTCTAGCAGCTTGGTGGCAATGACTTTGGGGAAACATCACTATCTCATCTGGAGGATCAACTCCCACTCGATTCAAGTGATTGTTGTGCTCAGACAATCTGAGCACAAGCTCAACGATTGAGCTTTTCTCCCTTAGTTTGCAGGCTAAGAAAATCGTCGGAGGTCTTATACCTCTTGACGTGGGCACGAGCCTGAAATCCCAATTTCAGCCCTCGAAACATCTCATATGTTCCGCGACGTTTCGAAAACATCTTTGGTGCCTCTACTTAAACCATTTAA
>NW_025298556.1:0-948 GCF_018294505.1 Triticum aestivum | reverse complement strand
ACCCCAAAAAGGTGAGTGATAGTCCACGAAACGGGTCAGAATTGGCCAGAACTATGAGTGTTGACGACGGGCACGTAAACGCACCCCCGGGATCGTGAATCGTGGAAATCGCTCTGGGACCCCAAAACGGTGAGTAATAGTCCACGAGACGGACCAGAATTGGGCAAAATGGTGAGTGTTGATAACCGACACATAAACGCACCCTGGGGATCGCAAATCGTGTAAATCGCTCTAGGACCCCAAAACGGTGAGTAATAGTGCACCAAACGGACCAGAATCGGCCAAAACTGCGATTGTTGATGACCGACACGTAAGCGCACCGTAGGGTTTGTCAATCGTGGAAATCACTTCGGGATGCCAAAACTGTGTAATAGTTCAAAAACGGGCCAAAATCGGCCAAAACTGCAAGTCTTGATGAGCAACACGCAAGCACACCTTGGGGTTCGACAAAAATGGAAATCTCTTTGGGACCCCAAAACGGTGAGTAATAGTCCACGAAACGGGTCGGAATCAACAAAACCTGCGAGTGATGATGACCGACACGTAAACGCACCCAGAGGTTCGTCAATCATGGAAATCACTCCGGGACCCCAAAACAGTGAGTAATAGTCCACGAGACGGCCAGAATTGGCCAAAATTGTGAGTGTTGATGACCGACACATAAACGCACCCCCGGGGTTCATCAATCGTGGAAATCACATCGGGACCCCAAAACTGAGTAATAATCCAAGAAACGGGCCAGAATCGGCCAAAACTGCGAGACTTGACGACCAACACGAAAGCACACCTTGGGGTTCGACAACAATGGAAATCTCTTTAGGACCCTAAAACGGTGAGTAATAGTCCACGAAAGGGACATAATCGACAAAACCCGCGATTGTTGATGACCGAAACATAAATGCACCAGGGGTTCGTCAATCGTGGAAATCCCCCCGGGACCCGAAACTG
>NW_025298555.1:0-948 GCF_018294505.1 Triticum aestivum | reverse complement strand
TAAAATTATTTGAACTAGCTTATAGAGCTAGTTCAACTCTAGTCTAAAATTATTTGTACAAGCTTATAGAGCTAGTTCAACTCTAGTGTAAAATTATTTGAACTAGCTTATAGAGCTAGTTCAACTGTAGTGTAAAATTATTTGAACTAGCTTATAGTGCTAGTTCAACTATAGTGTAAAATTATTTGAACTAGCTTATAGAGCTAGTTCAACTCTAGTCTAAAATTATTTGTACAAGCTTATAGAGCTAGTTCAACTCTAGTGTAAAATTATTTGTACTAGGCTCTAGAGCTAGTTCTACTCTAGTGCAAAATTATTTGTACAAGCTTATAGACCTAGTTCAACTCTAGTGTAAAATTATTTGAACTAGCTTATAGAGCTAGTTCAACTGTAGTGTAAAATTATTTGAACTAGCTTATAGTGCTAGTTCAACTCTAGTGTAAAATTATTTGAACTAGCTTATAGAGCTAGTTCAACTCTAGTCTAAAATTATTTGAACCAGCTTATAGAGCTAGTTCAACTCTAGTCTAAAATTATTTGTACAAGCTTATAGAGCTAGTTCGACTCTAGTGTAAAATTATTTGAACTAGCTTATAGAGCTAGTTCAACTCTAGTGTAAAATTATTTGAACTAGCTTATTGAGCTAGTTCAACTCTAGTGTAAAATTATTTGACCTAGCTTATAGTGCTAGTTCAACTCTAGTGTAAATATTTTTGAACTAGCTTATAGAGCTAGTTCAACTCTAGTCTAAAATTATTTGTACAAGCTTATAGAGCTAGTTTAACTCTAGTGTAAAATTATTTGTACTAGGCTATAGAGCTAGTTCAACTTTAGTGTAAATTATTTGAACTAGCTTATAGTGCTAGTTCAACTCTAGTGTAAAATTATTTGAATTAGCTTATAGAGCTTGTTCAACTCTGGTGTAAATTTATTTGAACTAGTTTATAT
>NW_025298554.1:0-948 GCF_018294505.1 Triticum aestivum | reverse complement strand
CGGCATCTCACAAGTCAGGAAGTTTGTGGCGGTTGCAAAAGCCCGGCCAGCGTCTCCGGGGTGTGCCCCCCTCACGGACGGCGCCGCCGCCGGCACCTGGAGGGGGGAAATGGACGCGTCGGGTATACACGGATGGGGTCTTGTTGTGTCTTTGGCCCGGATGTTGCTCCAAAGTGTTCCTATGGGCTGACCTAACACACCCAGGTGGAGAGTTCCACTGGTCAAAGCCCGACCATGCAAAGTCAAAGGGCTAGATCCCGTGGTCAAACGCTACAGGGTTAGGCGGGACGGGGGCCCTGGGGGTAGCAATGCGACCGGAGCATCGCACCGGGCCCTCATACATGCCGTACGGTGTGGTGGCATATCCGAAGAGGCGGCACGCGTCTCCGGGGTGTGGCCCCGTCACGGACGGCGATGACACAGTAGTAGACGTTCTGCGGTAACGATGCGACGTGAATACTATTAAATACTCGGAGCGCGATAAAATCAAGAGTTTTCTACACGACGTGGGCACATGTGCTATAGGACTGATGGTAATTTTTCATCGTTTTTGGTGACGGAGAAGTATCTGAACACTTCCCTCTCCGCGGATTGCTCTCCGCGTGTCTACGACTGTGGCCTGCGGCCTCCGGGGGCTAGCACATGCCGCCAAATCTTTCTTAGGCGGCCTCTGACAAGTATGGAAGTGTTGTGGCGGTTGCAAACACCCGGCCCGCGTCTCCGGGGTGTGCCCCCATCACGGACGGCGCCGCCGCCGGTACCTGGAGGGGGGAAACGGACGCGTCGGGTCTACACGGATGGGGTCTTGCTGTGGCTTTGGCCGGGATGTTGCTCCGAAGTGATCCTATGGGCTGACCTAACACAACCGGGTGGAGAGTTCCACTGGTCAAAGCCCGTCCGTGCAAAGTCAAAGGGCTAGATCCCGTGGTCAAACGCTACAGGGTTAGG
>NW_025298553.1:0-948 GCF_018294505.1 Triticum aestivum | reverse complement strand
ATTGCTCACATATGTCAAACTATTGTTTTTATATAGTGGACACTAAGAAATTTACAACCTTACTCATAGGCATGACAAGAGGAATTTAAACTTTTCTGTAAAGAAAAGCAGCAATACAATATTTTGATATTTAAAAGAAAGCTAAATTTCATCAGCTTGAAAGTGGGTGGCGTTTCTAGATCAAAGCTGAACCTGAAAGCTTCCATCGATATCGCTATGCTCCAAGTTCTTTGTTCTACTCCGAGGTGTAGACGGATCGCTCGCTCTCCTCCAAATCCTATGTTCTACTCCGAGTTGTAGACGGATCGCTCGCTCTGCTCCAAGTTCTACACGAATTGGTTTTTACATGATTTTTTTTAAATCAGAGGTGTTTCTAAAAGAACTAAAAAGATATCTCATTATGACCTAAATGGTTTCTAATTAAAAACTTTCATGCTTAGGTGGAGCCGGTGGCCATAGTTGTGCATAGCGAGCACGTCCGGCCGATTAGGCATGCATGTACGTTTACGAGAAACTGTAACCACCACTGTCCATTTCTTTTCAAGAGTTAAATGCACTAGAGGTCCTAAAAGTTTCATCGAATTGTCATTTTAGTCCTAATTCTTACAAAATGCACCTTTAGGTCCTAATACTTTAGTAAGTGGTTCACCTTAGGTCCTTTTTTCACGAGCGCTCGCTAACTTTCCCGCATGGCACGTTGACCCATGCCACGTCAACAGAGGGCCCAACCGTCTGGCGAGAAAAATACATTGAAGGTCCTAAAAGTTTCTGGGCAGTGTCACTTCTGTCCTACTTCTTTCAAAATGCATGTTTATGTCCTAATTCTACAGTAAGTGGTTCACCCGAGATCCTTTTATGAACGATCGTTCGCTGACCTGCTTGGTTGCGCGTTGACCCATGCCACGTCAACTTAGGGTCATTAGCAGATGGGAAACATTGCAAAAAAAA
>NW_025298552.1:0-948 GCF_018294505.1 Triticum aestivum | reverse complement strand
TCTATGTTGACACGAGAATAAATTTGAAAGCAATAAGAGGCAATGGATATCGTTTCGTCCACAAAGATGGGACGTTCCCTACTGAAAACTATCATGCTTGTTGTGAGAAGCTCCCGTTTGTGAGAAGCATATACCCAAACCTTCCCGAAATGGGACAAAATTTGTACCACGGCATGTTGATGCCACACCATGATAGCATGCCAAGTTTCATGAATTTCAGATGAGTTTTGGATTTACTAGAATTTAAAAACCAGGCATCTCAATGTTTTGCCAGCAATCGACGGTGCCGAGGTGTTTGAAATTCATTCCCATATCTTGCATGGGACCTAAGCATGCACCCAAGGACATAGATTTGATTTTTCAACCAATTTATATGCACTGGAGCATGTGCATGTAATTCCAATTTTAATTATGCGCATAAAATGCATTGAAAACTCAGTTAATGAATAAAAATGTCCAAACGAACCCCAAAAAATCACAAAAAATCACACAAAACATCTGTTGTTCTATGTTGACAAGAGAATAAATTTGAAAGCAATAAGAGGCAATGGATATCGTTTCGTCCACAAAGATGGGACGTTCCCTACCGAAAACTATAATGCTTGTTGTGAGAAGCTCCGTTTGTGAGAAGCATATACCCAAACCTGCCCGAAATGGGACAAAATTTGTACCACGGCATGTTGATGCCACACCGTGATAGCATGCCAAGTTTCATGAATTTCAGGCGAGTTTTGGATTTACTAGAATTTAAAAACCAGGCATCTCAATGTTTTGCCAGCAATCGACGGTGCCCCGGTGTTTGAAATTCATTCCCATATCTTGCATGGGACCTAAGCATGCACCCAAGGACATAGATTTGAATTTTCAACCAATTTATATGCACTGGAGCATGTGCATGTAGTTCAAATTTTAATTATGCGCATAAAATGCATTGAAAACTCAGTTAAT
>NW_025298551.1:0-948 GCF_018294505.1 Triticum aestivum | reverse complement strand
AGGGACTAGTAACCGTCATAGACTCCAAATGAAAAGATCCAGAGGAGTATGCGACCATGACTGAAATGCTCGAGAAGTAAGTTCAATCGATCATTATCGCACCATATCGACAACTTTGTTCATTTCCTAATATCAAGTAATTGTTTTCTTTGTCTGGCAGGGTTTGGAAAAAGTTCACCACACAAGCTCTGGAACTGCCGGCGCAACTGCGATTTGACCACCCGAAAGTAAGTACTAGCTACTAGCTAGTTCCGCGCATCTCTCATTGATTCTAGCTAGTTTCATCAATACCATTTAGCATGCTTGCTTATCAGTTTGATTGACCTCTATTTCTTGTAAAGTGGTTGTGGCAGGAACGCGGGAATGATTTGGGTGGATACTACATTTGCGAGTTCATCCACCACACCACCTGTGAGCGGGGCTACTCTAAACAACAATATGAAGTGCGTAAGCAATAATATTCACAATTTTATTTTGTTACCATCATTTGTGTTCAGTTTCATTCATATATATGTATTGCCCCCCTTATTGAAATTAGATGTGGCAGATGCGGGATGAACTCCTACCACAAGATCGCATACGAGCAATTCAAGAGGAATTGGCGGGATTCTTTCTTGACGACGTCATTGACAAACACAGAGAATACCATATGGAAGTTGAGTTCAGATGTTAGGGAGCGTAAGCGATCTTATATTGTTGTTCTACCTATCTATTGGAGAAGGAGAGGTCGATCACTTCTCTCTGTGTATATGTTCATGACGATCTTCTGTACTTAATGATTTCCTTCATTTGCTTACTAGCTAGCTAGCATGTCGAGTCCTCTCTATACGTAGCGTCAACCAAACACGGAGATAAGAGAGGACACTCCTCTCTATTAGCTAGCTAGCACAATATATGAAACCCCTAAATTAAGCCTACAAAACCCCCAACCCTCCCCCCCCCCTTCAG
>NW_025298550.1:0-948 GCF_018294505.1 Triticum aestivum | reverse complement strand
CGGCTGCCCGTTCGGCGATTTACCAGCAAGATCTTCGTCGCTATCACAGTCGCCGGGTTAGAACCAGAACTTTTCAAGAAGGAGATTTGGTACTTCGACTCATCCAAGATCAAACGGATATGCACAAGTTATCCCCACCTTGGGAGGGACCTTTCGTGGTCAGCAAGAATTTGCACAACGGGTCGTACTATCTGATTGATATTCGAGGGCATCAAGACTCACATACATCAGAGGAGGAGACCAACAGGCCGTGGAATATAGCTCATCTTCGGCCTTACTATACTTGAGCCATCGGCTCTATCTATGTACATATCATGACAATGTATACATTATCTTTGATATATCAAACCGGAGCCTCAGCAAAAGCGGGGTCTCTGTCTTTCTCATCATGCGAGGTTACACGGAGTGGTTCTGTTTAAAGCGGCCTCCGGTTTACCCCTTGACATTTGTTTTTTATATATCACTGTGGGCCTTGGTCGTGTCCGAACCAACGAACACCCTTTGATAGGCGACAGCCACGAGATCATTTGGGGACATGGTCAAGTCTGAACCAGTCACGCCTCTTGGTCGGCCTAAGGCCACAAAATCACTTGGGGGCATGGTCAAACCCGAACCATTGTCACGCCTCTTGATCTGGCATATATGCCACGAGTCATTTGGGGACCTGGCTGACTTGAATCATTGTCACTCCTATTGGGGGCCTTGATCCTGTCCGACCATGGTAATACCATCTGAACAGCTCAGTATAGCATATTTTTGCAAATGGTTTTTATCATTGCCTTTGCTTCCATGTTGTTTTCATGGTTTGTTCGTTCTTTGCTTTTGTTGGATTTCTTTTATGTCAACAAGCATATTTTTTCCGGTTCAGCCAATGATTTTTGATCCCCCTTTAAATCCGGAGGAGTCTGCCTGGTTTACCTTTTCCCTGTTAACATCATGGAGTAACCA
>NW_025298549.1:0-948 GCF_018294505.1 Triticum aestivum | reverse complement strand
TTCAATAATAATAGAGGTTTCTTATAATGTTTTGAACAGAAAATACTTTGTTAATTTTAGTTTCATAAATTTTATTAAAGTTTATTTTATTTTGTCGGAACACAAGAAGTCCGGAGTTGTAATAAGTTATTAAAAATAAAAAAGAGGCGCAATGCTCGTTGATTTGCTTCAAGCCTTTCGGAATAGTGTAGACTGCACTGCACATAGCTCGATGCAGTCTACCTTATTCCTCAAGGCTTGAAGCTAAGCAACGTGAGCATTGCGCCTCTTCTTCATCGTCTCTGCACTCAGGGCTTATAAACCGCTCCTAGTGCCTCTCAGCTAGCGAGGTGGGACTAAAAAACTGCTTAGTAAGAAACTCTAGTACCGGTTCGTGCCACGAACAGGTACTAAAGGTGCTCGTGGGGCCACAGCCTCATTAGTACCAGTTCGTGGCACCAACAGGGACCAAAGGGTGGAATTGGTCCCGGTTCGTGCCACCAACCGGGACCTATGGCCTTGCACAGCGGCGTGGTGGTGAGTTTAGTCCCACCTCGCTAGCTAAGAGAGAGCCGCACCTGTTTATAAGGTGCGGTGCGCCTGAGCTGTCGAGCTCCTCTCTAAAGCAGGCTTACGGGCCTAACCTCTCTGTACATGCCTGTGGGCCTACTGGGCCTTCTGCGGGCCTGAATCCTGGCCCATGGATGGGTTTCTAATCGTATTCAGGCCGTGGTGGCCCAGTAGGTGGCATAATTTTTAATTTTTGGCCTGTTATTTTTCATGCATTTACTAATTATTTTGAGCTATAAGACCCTAAAATTGAAAAGCATTTCAAATGAACTCTGAAAAGGTTGAAAGTTGGCATGGTATCATCATTTCATCCACATAGCATGTGCAAGAAAGTTGAGAGGGTTACGGCAAAAACTAGATGCACTTCTTGTACAAAACGGACAATGGTATCATACTCGT
>NW_025298548.1:0-948 GCF_018294505.1 Triticum aestivum | reverse complement strand
ACAGCGATTGTTGATGACCAAAACGTACGCGCACCTTAGGGTTCAACAACCATGGAAATCACTTTCGGACCCCAAAACGGTGAGTGATAGTCCACGAAACAGGCAAGAATCGGCCAAAATTGCAAGTGCTAACGACGGACACGTAAACGCACCTTCGGGATTGTCAATCGAGGAAATAGCTCTGGGACCCCAAAATGGTGAGTAATAGTCCATGGAAGAGCCCAGAATTGAACAAAACTAAGATTGCTGGTGGACAACACATAAACGCACCCCGGGGTGCGTCAATCGTGGAAATCGCTCCGGGACCCCAAAACAATGAGTAACAGTCCATGAAACGGGGCAAAGTCGGCCAGAACTACGAGTGTTGATATCCGAGACATAAATGCACCCGAGGAATCGTCAATCGTGGAAATCGCTCTAGGACCACAAAACGGTGAGTAATAGTGCATGAAATGAACCAGAATTGGCCAAAATTGCGAGTGTTGATAACCGACACGTAAACGCACCCTGGGGTTCGTCAGTTGTGGAAATCACTCTGGGACCCCAAAACAATGAGTGATAGTGCAAGAGACGGGCCAGAATCGGCCAAAACTGTGAGTGTTAATGACCGACACGTAAGCGCACCTTGGGTTCAACAACTATGCAAATCGCTTTGGGACCCCAAAATGGTGAGTAATATTCCTAGAATCGGGCCAGAATCAGCCCAAACTGCGATTGTTGATGACCGACACGTAAGCGCACCTTAGGGTTCAACAACCATCGAAATCGCTTTCGGACCCCAAAACGGTGAGTAATAGTCCACGAAACGGGCCAGAATCGGCCAAAATCGCAAGTGTTGTCGACGGACACGTAAACGCACCCAGGGGATCGTCAATCGTGGAAATAGCTCTGGGACCCCAAAATGGTGAGCAATAGTCCATGAATCGGGCCAGAATCAGCCCAAACTGT
>NW_025298547.1:0-948 GCF_018294505.1 Triticum aestivum | reverse complement strand
GCATTCGGCTGTTGGGTCAGAATTTCACTTGAGACGTACAGGAGACCGGGACAGCGATGACGTTGCCACCGAGGGGCAACGTTTTTCCGGAGGCGACATTGGAGGGACATCGTTGCGACTGTTTACCGTCGGTCGGATCGTGTACGCAACGGGGTACTTTCCTGTTTCCCGAGCCACCTTCGGCTGTTGGGTCAGAATTTCTCACGAGACATACACGGGACCGGGCCAACACCTTCGTGATGGCATAACGACGGGACATCCGAGGCAACGTTGGGAAAGGATGGGCGTACGTGAACACGGGTGTTTTCCCTAAGAAAAATCACCCGTGTTCCGTACGCCCACCAGGAAGGACCCCTCCTCCCTACTATACCCGAGGGTTTTAGCCCCCATTGGGACCCCTGCCCTTAGTTTGTGAAGGAGGGGTACACTGTTTTGAAACGCTGCCGTGGCAGCGTTTTTTTGCCATGAGACATGTTTTCGCTGCCATTTCACCGTTTGTTGACCATCATTAGCTGGTTTTGAGCCGGTTCGCATGGTGTATGGGCCATTTTTTCCCGGACTCTCGTACCCGTTCACGGGTCCGTGTACGGGTCCGTGTACGCGGCGTGTGCCACGTACATGGTTTTGCCCAGTTTTCCATGGCGCACGTCAACTTCCGTTCACGACGGCCGTCGGGCACTTTTTTCCCGTGTCCACGTACAGCCCGTTCACGGGTCCGTGTAAGGGTCCGTGTACGCGGCGTGTGCCACGTACGTGGTTTTGCCCAGTTTTCCATGGCGCGCGTGAACTTCCGTCCACGACGGCCGTCGGGCACTTTTTTCCCGTGTCCACGTACCGCCCGTTCACGGGTCCGTGTAAGGGTCCGTGTACGCGGCGTGTGCCACGTACGTGGTTTTGCCTAGTTTTCCATGGCGCGCGTCCACTTCCGTCCACGACGGCCGTCGGGCA
>NW_025298546.1:0-948 GCF_018294505.1 Triticum aestivum | reverse complement strand
GAGACGAAGGAGATTATGCGTCAAGTACAAGAGCTTCTCGACAAAGGTTATATACGCGAATCCCTTAGTCCTTGTGTTGTTCCTATTATTCTAGTGCCGAAAAAGGATGGTACATCACGTATGTGTGTTGATTGTAGAGGCATTAATAATATTACTATTCGTTATCGTCATCCTATTCCTAGGCTAGATGATATGCTTGATGAATTGAGTGGCTCTACAATATTCTCCAAAGTTGATTTGCGTAGTGGCTACCATCAAATTCGAATGAAATTGGGAGATGAATGGAAAACAGCATTTAAAACTAAGTTTGGATTATATGAGTGGTTAGTCATGCCTTTTGGGTTAACTAATGCACCTAGTACTTTCATGAGATTAATGAACGAAGTTTTACGTGTTTTCATTGGATGATTTGTGGTAGTTTACTTTGATGACATATTGATTTATAGCAGATCTTTGGAAGAACATTTGGAGCATTTACGTGCTGTTTTTATTGCTCTACGTGATGCACGTTTGTTTGGTAACCTTGGGAAGTGCACCTTTTGCACCGACCGAGTATCTTTTCTTGGCTATGTTGTTACTCCACAGGGAATTGAAGTTGATAAAGCCAAGGTTGAAGCTATTGAGAGTTGGCCGTAGCCCAAAACGGTCACACAAGTGAGGAGTTTTCTTGGCCTCGCTGGATTCTATAGGCGTTTTGTAAGAGATTTCAGCACCATTGCTGCACCTCTCAATGAGCTTACAAAGAAAGATGTGCCTTTTCTTTGGGGTACCGCACAGGAAGAAGCCTTCACGGTATTGAAAGATAAGTTGACACATGCTCCTTTACTCCAACTTCCTGATTTTAATAAGACTTTTGAGCTTGAATGTGATGCTAGTGGAATTGGATTAGGAGGTGTGTTATTACAAGATGGCAAACCTGTTGCATACTTTTCTGAAAAATTGAGTGGG
>NW_025298545.1:0-948 GCF_018294505.1 Triticum aestivum | reverse complement strand
TGATTGTTGTTGACCGACACGTAAGCGCACCTTGGAGTTCGACAACCATGGAAATCGCTTTGGGACCCCAAAACGGTGAGTAATAGTCCATGAAACGGGCCAGAATCGGCCAAAACTGCGAGTGTTGATGACCAACACGTAAGGACGGCTTGGGGTTCAACAACTATGGAAATCACTTCGGGACCCCGAAACGGCGAGTAATAGTCCACGAAACCCGTCAGAATTGGCCAAAACTCTCAGTGTTGACGACGGACACATAAACGAACCCCGGGGTTCATCGATCGTGGAAATTGCTCTAGGTCCCCAAAACGCTGAGTGATAGTGCACAAAACAGACTAGAATCGGCCGAATATGTGAGTGTTGATCACCGAAACGTAAACGCACCTAGGGTTCGTCAATCATCGAAATGACTCCAAGACCCCAAAATAGAGTAATAGTCCAAGAAACGGGCCAGAATCGGCCCAAACTGTGATTGTTGATGACCGACATGTAAGCGCACCTTGGAATTCGACAACCATGGAAATCGCTTTGGGACCCCAAAACGGTGATTAATAGTCCATGAAACGGGCCAGAATCGGCCAAAACTGCGAGTGTTGATGACCAACACGTAAGCACACCTTGGAGTTCAACAACTATGGAAATCACTTCGGGACCCCAAAACCGTGAGTAATAGTCCACGAAACATGTCAGAATTGGCCAAAACTGTGAGTGTTGACGACAGACACATAAATGCACCCCGGGGTTCATCAATCGTGGAAATCCCTCTGGGTCTCCAAAACATTGAGTAATAGTGCACGAAACGGACACGATTCGGCCAAATATGTGAGTGTTGATGACCGACATGTAAACGCACCCTGTGGTTCGTCAATCATGGAAATGACTCTGAGACCCCAAAATAGAGTAGTAGTCCAAGAAACGGGCCAGAACCGGCCCAAACTGTGATTGTTG
>NW_025298544.1:0-948 GCF_018294505.1 Triticum aestivum | reverse complement strand
AAGAAGAAGAAGAAGAAGAAGAAGAAGAAGAAGAAGAAAAAGAAGAAGAAGAAGAAGAAGAAGAAGAAGAAGAAGAAGAAGAAGAAGAAGAAGAAGAGAAGAAGAAGAAGAAGAAGAAGAAGAAGAAGAAGAAAAGGCTACACCAGTAGGAGGGCATTATGGATGGACGAACTATTTCCTCTCTTGTAAAAAACATTATTCCCTCTCGGTGTATTTGATATAGATGGACTATTTAGATGGTGTGCATGTCTTTGGAACAGAGTAGTAGCATGGGTCCGCTTGACTATAAGGAACTATTTATCCGCATATATAGCTTTCTCTGCTACTCCTTCCAGTGATCGGTATGCAGTGCATGTGTCCGTAGACATGACAACTTGTCCATGGAAGTTCAACTACGCCGACCATCACGTTTCATCTCGCGATTCCCACGACGCCTCTCCAACCCACGGCACCACGCCCCCCGACGTGCGCCTCACCCCTCTCGGCCGCACCGCCCCTCTGCCTTTGTGTGCATGACATGTGGGCCACCTAAAATGCGGCGAGCATCAAGTTTCTACCACAGCCACCCGCGATTCCCATGACACCGCTCGAACCCATGAAACCACACGTCCCCCGACCTACGGCTCACCCCTCTTGGCCCCACTGCCCCTCTGCCTACGGGAGCATTACATGTGGACCAGTCACCTATCTGGTCCACATGTTATTGACTCAAAGGTAGGTGTAGTAAGGCGCTGAAGCTCAGTCCCGACGGCCCTGAGAGGGAAATGTAACTCTTGCGCCAGGTCTTGTGGTGCTCCCGCAGCACGAACTCATGACAAACTTGAGATTTGTTTCTTTACTATACATGCACGCAACGATTTAATGGACATTGTAATATCAACATGTGATGGGGAGCTCTAAATTTGAATTTGAAAATTATAAAACGAAAAGATTCAAAACAAATAAACT
>NW_025298543.1:0-948 GCF_018294505.1 Triticum aestivum | reverse complement strand
TACTAGGTGCATTAGTTAACCCAAAAGGCATGACTAACCACTCATATAATCCAAACTTAGTTTTAAATGCTGTTTTCCATTCATCTCCCAATTTCATACGAATTTGATGGTAGCCACTACGCAAATCAACTTTGGAGAATATTGTAGAGCCACTCAATTCATCAAGCATATCATCTAGCCTAGGAATAGGATGACGATAACGAATAGTAATATTATTAATGCCTCTACAATCAACACACATACGTGATGTACCATCCTTTTTCGGCACTAGAATAATAGGAACAGCACAAGGACTAAGGGATTCGCGTATATAACCTTTGTCGAGAAGCTCTTGTACTTGACGCATAATCTCCTTCGTCTCCTCTGGATTGGTACGGTATGGTGCACGGTTTGGCAGTGAAACACCGGGAATTAAGTCAATCTGATGCTCAATCCCTCGAATAGGCGGTAATCCCGGTGGCACGTCTTGTGGAAAAACGTCAACGAACTCCTACAAAATGTTAGTGACAGCAGGAGGCAAAGAGGAAGGCACGTCCTCGAATGAAAATAATGCCTCTTTGCACACAAAAACATAGCAAACAGATTTGCTGAAATCTAGCTCATCAATATCAGATTTGGTGGCAAATAAACATGCACTTTTCAATTTAATTTCAGAAGCAACACTAGATGGTTTATTATTAGGCTTCATTTGTTGCTCAAATTCTTTTGCCACAATCTGATTTTCACTCTTATTCTTCTCCTGTTGTGCTTTATTAGCTCTATTAATATCATCTTTCAAAATGGAATCAGGAGTCATAGGAAGCAAAGTAATATTTTTATCCTTATGAACAAGAGTATAGTGATTGTTTCTACCATGGTGTACAGAATTTTTATCAAATTGCCATGGTCTACCAAGTAATAAGGAACATGCTTGCATAGGTACCACATCACAATCAACATAATCAGCAT
>NW_025298542.1:0-948 GCF_018294505.1 Triticum aestivum | reverse complement strand
AACTCCAAGGTGCGCTTACGTGTCGGTCATCAACAATCACAGATTGGGCCGATTCTGGCCCGTTTCTTGGACTACTACTCTATTTTGGGGTCTCAAAGTCATTTCCATGATTGACGAACCCCAGGGTGCATTTACGTGTCGGTCATCAACACTCACATATTTGGCCGAATCGTGTCCGTTTCGTGCACTATTACTCAATGTTTTGGAGACCCAGAGGGATTTCCACGATTGATGAATCCCGGGGTTCATTTATGTGTCTGTCGTCAACACTCACAGTTTTGGCCGATTCTGGCCCGTTTCATGGACTATTACTCACCGTTTTGGGGTCCCAAAGCGATTTCCATGGTTGTCGAATTCCAAGGTGCGCTTAGATGTCGGTCATCAACAATCACAGTTTGGGCCGATTCTGGCCCGTTTCTTGGACTATTACTCTATTTTGGGGTCTTGGAGTCATTTCGATGATTGATGAACCCTTGGTGCGTTTACGTGTCGGTGATCAACACTCACATATTCGGCCGATTCTAGTCCGTTTTGTGCACTATCACTCAGCGTTTTGGGGACCTAGAGCAATTTCCACGATCGATGAACCCCGGGGTTCGTTTATGTTTCCATCGTCAACACTGAGAGTTTTGGCCAATTCTGACGGGTTTCGTGGACTATTACTCACCGTTTTGGGGTCCCGAAGCGATTTCCATAGTTGTTGAACCCCAAGGTGTCCTTACGTGTTGGTCATCAACACTCGCAGTTTTGGCCGATTCTGGCCCGTTTCATGGACTACTACTCTATTTTGGGGTCTCAGAGTCATTTCCATGATTGACGAACCCCAGGGTGCGTTTACGTGTCGGTCATCAACACTCACATATTTGGCCGAATCGTGTCCGTTTCGTGCACTATTACTCAATGTTTTGGAGACCCAGAGGGATTTCCACGATTGATGAACCCCGGGGT
>NW_025298541.1:0-948 GCF_018294505.1 Triticum aestivum | reverse complement strand
GATACTCCGAAAGAGATTGTCCAGTTTGTACACGAGGTGCGTCCAGTTTTCGCCGTGACCCTCTCTACTCTTTTGCACATGCTATGCGGGTGAAATGATGATACCATGCCAAGTTCCAACATTTTCAGAGTTCATTTTGTAGTGATTTTCAATTTCACCGTCATTTAGCTCTCTAAACAAATCGGTAAATGACTAAAAACAGCAAATGATGTCAGAACGTGTTGGAAAACTATGTCGTCGCTTTGAATGATGCATACTGAACGCAAAAATAGGCTGGAGTTCAAATAAGTTTAGAAAACATTGAAGTGCCCGTGTAACAGATGAGTTCTCGTTCGAAACCCTGATACTCCGAAAGAGATTGTCCAGTTTGTACACGAGGTGCGTCCAATTTTCGCTATGACCCTCTCTACTCTTTTGCACATGCTATGCGGGTGAAATGATGATACCATGCCAAGTTCCAACATTTTCAGAGTTCATTTTATAGTGATTTTCAATTTCACCGTCATTTAGCTCTCTAAACAAATCGGTAAATGACTGAAAAACAGCAAACAATGTCAAGACGTGTTGGAAATTGATGACGTCGCTTTGAATGATGCATACTGAAGGCAAAAATAGGCTGGAGTTCAAATAAGTTTAAAAAAGATTGAAGTGCCCGTGTAACAGATGAGTTCTCGTCCGAAACCCTGACACTCCGAAAGAGATTGTCTAGTTTGTACACGAGGTGCGTCCAGTTTTCGCCGTGACCCTCTCTACTCTTTTGCACATGCTACGCGGGTGAAATGATGATACCATGCCAAGTTCCAACATTTTCAGAGTTCATTTTGTAGTGATTTTCAATTTCACCGTCATTTAGCTCTCTAAACAAATCGGTAAATGACAGAAAAACAGCAAATGACGTCAGAACGTGTTGGAAATTGATGACGTCGCTTTGAATGATGCATACTGAAC
>NW_025298540.1:0-948 GCF_018294505.1 Triticum aestivum | reverse complement strand
TAGCTGCAACTTCGCGTACTTCGTTTGTGTTCAACGACCAGACAAAGGCGTCACAGAACCCCACCTTGATCAATAAAGCTTTCATCTTATATTCGCAATATCCAGATTGCAATCTTAGTTTCTTGCTTGTTCTTCGTTTGCTCGCAGGAAACAGACCTTCGTGGTCAGGTTGATCGTGCTCCGGCGTGGTCAATAACCTCTCGGAGTTGGTTTAGCGATTGCTAAGGCGCGACGTCCTCGCACGTTCGTAGTCGGATCGTCAAAGTCGACTTCCACCAAAGCGAAATCCACCATCTCATCGAAAGACGGGACACCTTTGCCTCTATCAAGTGGTATCAGATTTCCAGGTTGCTCGGTGAGATTTTACAGTTTTTTTGTAGTTTAGATCGAGTCTGTTCTTCATACCTACAGTCCACGAAAAAGCCACAAAAAAAATTAGGGTTAGTTCATCATATCCGAACCAATCTGAGCCTTTGCATAATCTTTTTAGGGTTTTGCTTTGTTGAATTTGCGGTTGCATCGTCGTGTCTAGTTGCTGGTCTTAGAGTCTAGTCTTTTAGAGTTTCGAGTTCTGGTCATAAGTTGTCACGCCGCCGCCGCACCATCATCATCACCCCTGCCATCTACCACCACCGCTTATCCGCCACCGCTTCGAATCCGTATCCATATCCACCACCAATCCGAGTTCCTTGCTTATTAGGTTTGTTTTCGGGATCCATCTAGATTCCGATTCGTGTTTCCTTGCCGGAGTAGGTTTCGGAAAAAAAAGAAAAAAAAAGAAAAAAAAAGAGTCGGGTAGCCACGCTCCGTTTAGGCCCAAAATTTTTCGAAAACGCATTTTTCGAAAAAATTTCTGGCTATCCTATTTTTAGGTGTTTCTGAGTGTTTTGAGACAGGTGCCATTATAGGAAGTTTTTTTTGACCCGTTTCCAGTTTTTGGGTCCGGGC
>NW_025298539.1:0-948 GCF_018294505.1 Triticum aestivum | reverse complement strand
TATTGCATTTGAGTTTTGACCTCAAACCAATTCTCCTGGATTGTCCTTTGAACCCACAACCCAGAACCATCTTGATCCACTCCTCCTCTTTTCAAATTTTTCAAAATTCAGTCTCTGCAAGTTTGGACCAGATTTGCCAAATTTGGTGAAATTCATATCTACACTCCTCCAAAAATTCCACCAAAATTCAGGCAGCCTATTTGAGCAAGGAGAAGCCACTCCACCAAAAATCAGCTCAAGGAAAAATCACCAGAGGCCAATTTCATTCGGTCGAACACCTGGTGGGCACTGTTACTGTTCATAGTTCAGAAAATTCAGTTTTCAGTGTCATCTTCAGTCCGTCAGTTTCAGTCACGCGGCCACAGTGCCCTTGGCACGTTCCTCGCCGCCTCTTCCTCTTGTCCGAAGCTGCACACACGTGCGTGGAGCCTTCCTGGAGTCGGTAGCGCGCTGGCTCGCCCTCGTCGGCGTCTTCTGCAGCGTCGGGACCTCCCGTGGCGGCCGACAGGAGGCACACCACGGCAGAACGCCGTTCCGCGCCGCCCATCGCTCCCTGGCTCTCCGCGTGGCCTCATGCACGCCAGCGCACGCCCGTAGCACAGCCACCGTGGCCGGCAAGCACGGAACGCGCTCTCCGCCGCCGACGGGCCCGCACCATCACCGTTCCGTCGAGCTCGCCCTTAACACCCAAACCCCGGCCAGTTCAACACCAAAACGGACCCGTTGGACCTCCGTGATGATGCTCGACCCCCTAACCACCCCGACCGAGCACTGTGCCACCGTAATCACTCGCTGGTGATCCTCGTTCACGGCAACCGCCTCGGACCGCCTATATAAAGGGGTCCCGAGCTCACTCTCGTGCACGCAGCACCTCCACTACTCACCAACACCCCGCCAGGCCACTAGGGGGACCTCGAGGAGGTCTCCTCCCCCAGCTCCGGCCGCCTC
>NW_025298538.1:0-948 GCF_018294505.1 Triticum aestivum | reverse complement strand
TCACAGTTTTGGCCGATTCTGGCCCGTTTTCTGGACTATTACTCACTTTTTTGGGGTCCCAGAGTGATTTCCATGATTAACGAACCCCGGGGTGCGTTTACGTGTCAGACATCAACACTCGCGGTTTTTGACGATTCTGGCCCGTTTCATGGACTATTACTCACCGTTTTGTGGTCACGAAGCGATTTCCATAGTTGTTGAACCCCAAGGTGCGCTTACGTGTTGGTCATCAACTCTCATAGTATTGGCCAATTCTGGCCCGTTTCATGGACTATTACTGACTGTTTTGGGGTCCCGGAGTGATTTCCACGATTAACAAACCCCATGGTGCGTTTAAGTGTCGGCCATCAACACTCATGGTTTTTATCGATTCTGGCCCGTTTCATGGACTATTACTCACATTTTTGGGGTCCCAAAGCGATTTCCATGGATGTCGAACCCCAAGGTGCGCTTACGTATCGGTCATCAACAATCGCAGTTTCGGCCGATTCTGGCCCGTTTCTTGGACTATAACTCAGATTTGGGCTCACGTAGTGATTTGCACGACCGACGAACACCGGTGTGTTTATGTGTCGGTCATCAACATTTGAAGTTTTGGCCGATTTTGGCCCGCTTCATGGACTATTACTCACTGATTTCAGGTCCCTGAGCAATTTCCATGATTGACGAAACCCGGGGTGCGTTTATGTATCGTTGATCAATAACCCTAGGTTTTACCGATTCAGGGCTCTTTCATGGACTATTACTCACCGTTTTGCAGTCCCAAAGCGATTTCGATGCTTGTCGAACCCCAAGATGTGCTTACGTGCTGGTCGTCAAGACTCGCAGATTGTGCCGATTCTGGCCCGTTTCCTGGACTATTACTCAGTTTTGGGGTCCCGAAGTGATTTCCACGATTGACGAACACCGGGGTTCATTTACGTGTCGGTCATCAACACTCACAATTTT
>NW_025298537.1:0-948 GCF_018294505.1 Triticum aestivum | reverse complement strand
ATTCATGCAATTCATTCATCATGCTAGCTTGAGCCCTTTAATTACTAATTTTCATTGTTTCTCTCTTTCAGGCACGCCACAATAAGGCGGATAAGGTGCCAGAGGTGTACGACCTGTATGCCATGGCCCACACTGGCTCTTACAAGAAAGTCAAGGCTTTCTCTCAGTCTGACCTCGATGATGCAAACAACTTCACCAACATCTCCTCCCACAACAAGCTCGTGAGATATAGAGATGAGGGGAAGGCGAGGAAAGGGGAGGACTTTAACCCGAGCCAGGGTCCCATTGATCCAGAGCTGGTGATGATATCTGGTGGCGGGAGGTCCCATGGCTCCATAGCCATTGGAGATGGACTTATCCGTTGTCCTAGCACTCTCCTGGAGATCAAGGCGCGCCAGTCGAGCTCCGCTCCTGAGATAAGGCCTCGTGAACGGCCAGTGCAACTCGCCATCAAGGTTAGTGATACGTACTCAATTATCTTTCTTCATTACATTGTGTGCGCTTCCATCAATGATTACAAATGGTCATGTGAGTGGTGTTGCAGGCTGCTATACAGACTGAGAGAGATAGAACGGAGAAACTTCTGGCGGAGGCGGCGGAGAGGCAGCGGGAGATGGAGGAGAGGACGAGAAAGATGATGGAGGAGGAGAGGGCACGGAATGACATGCAGGCAAGGTCCATGTACGAGCTCCTTGTGGTAAGTTTCTTCTGCAGATTACTTGCTAGTCTTAACATTTGAGTCTCATTACTAACTAGTATGACTCTGTTCTGAAAACCAAATGTGCAGTCTGTGTGCGAGAAGTCCGGTCAGCCCGCTCCGCCGATGCCAGTGATTGCTCCTGGGAGCACGGTGAGTTTAGTTTGAATGGACATTACTTGGTAGTCTTAACATTTGAGTGTCGTAATGCTAACGAGACATTGGAAATGATCTTTGGTGCAGCTTAACTC
>NW_025298536.1:0-948 GCF_018294505.1 Triticum aestivum | reverse complement strand
GCTTAACTTCCGGGTTCTATTCTCCCACGCTCCAAGTCTGCACTTGTTGTTTTCCTGACAATAATAAGATGTCAATCCTATTAACCTTCAGGAATTTTGCTTGAGCATGAAGTGACACATTTCACTGTTTGAGTTTGAAACTATTGTTTTAAAAAACAATAATTATTTAGTAACACTAATATTTCTTGAATAATTAGTTTGACCATTGTTTGACCACAGTTTGACCACAGTTGACCACAGTTTGACCAGATTTGACCAAAATTGAAATAATTAAAATAATTATTTAGTAACACTAATATTCTAGAATAATTAGTTTGACCATTGTTTGACCATAGTTTGCCCACTGTTTGAATATTTTTCAATTTTTTCCACTCTAGATCTTACAAGCCCCGTAACTTTTTTTCTATTAGGTTTTTGAGGATTTTGAAAATGTTTAACGGGGTTCCCCTGGTTAAATTTGGATGTAACTTTTCGAGTAGATGATTTTTCATATAAAAAACTTTTTCATTCGAGTTAGTATGCAAAAGTTATGCCCATTTTTACAAATTTCAGAGATATTTTGCAAATAAAGTCAAAATTCACATTTGCAAATTTTCCCAACAACTAGACCACATATCACATGAGAAACTTATTTTCTTTTATTTTTTTGACATTTCCATTATTTTCTTTTATTTTTTTTAAAACTGAAAAGGCGATCCGGGGGGGGGGTAGAGTTTGAAAATGGGACCTTTAGTACCGGTTCGTGGCACGAACCGGGACTAAAGGTCTCAACCCCATTAGTTCCGGTTCGTGCCACAAACCGGGACTAAAAGGGAGGAGCTTTAGTCGCGGTTGGCCTGGCCAACCGCGACTAAAGGCCTTTGGGCACCTTTAGTCCCGGTTGGCCTGGCCAACCGCGACTAAAGCCCGCGAGCGCCCTGGGCCCAGGCATTTGGTCGCGGTTCATCT
>NW_025298535.1:0-948 GCF_018294505.1 Triticum aestivum | reverse complement strand
CCAACGTGGGTGTCGGCCACGGCCTACCTAAACACTCAAGTCTCTAGTCCAGGTTTATCGCCTATTCGGGTTCCATCCATGAGGAGATCCGGCCGGAGTTTCGCTCACAGCCCCAAACGATGTGAACAGGGTTCCCGAGACACCAAACGGGCGCCCGGTACACCGTGCCACGTGCCTACCGCATCACAGCCCACCCCTACGGTCAGCGCTGCGCACGGCCTCCAGCATACTACAAACACCAGAAACTACTTGCAACTCCTGGACAGAGGACAAGGGTGATTAAGAAGCCGAGAGGGTCCATTGGTTTCGGGCCCAATGCGTGGTAGTAGCTGAATCATGGATCACAAACACAGAACTCAGTTCCTGAGGACGGCTGCAATGAGACAACCCACCATGTACTCCTACATGGCCTCTCACCGCTACCTTTACCACATCGTGTTCACATACGTAGCTCACACACAGTAGGACATGTTCACACACCTCTGATTCATCCCCGATGAATTAGACCTGACTCAACTCTAAGCAGTAGCAGGCATGACAAACAAGCATGAATGAGTAGGCACATCAGGGCTCAAACAACTCCTACTCATGCTAGTGGGTTTCATCTAATTACTGTGGAATGACAGGTCATGCAGAGGATAAAGGGGTTCAGCTACCGCAGCAAGTAACAAATATGTCGTTGTTGTCCTAATGCAGTAAAAGAGAGCAGGAGCGAGAGAGTAGGATTGTATCGGAATGGACAAGGGGGTTTTGCTTGCCTGGCACTTTTGAAGATAACATTGAGTCTTCATCAGTGTCAACGATCACATCATCGGTATCACGTCTATCGAGAGGGGACAAATACCGGCAACACAGAAGGGAACACAATCAATGCAATGCACAATATGATGCATGATCATGACATGGCAAAATGAATGTGTTTTGAGCCAATGCAACTAGCAACAGATT
>NW_025298534.1:0-948 GCF_018294505.1 Triticum aestivum | reverse complement strand
TGCCAAGCAGGATATACAACAACTCTCTCTCCAACTTTCCTCTTAAAAAGTTTGAGCCAATTTTCTGGTAAATTCTTGCAAAGAATGCTACTAACTCAAGCTTTCCAATGCAAAAAGAATCACTCAATTCCGAGTTGATATGAGGAGTCAAAGAATTCTAAAACTGGCCTGAAAAATTGGAACAAGCTGTGTTCACGAACTTCAGAGGGCAAAAAGACCTATTTAGAAGCCGATTTTGAGGTGTCAAATATTGAACAAGCTTCTGCAACTATTTAGATGCGGCTCGTCTCTAGCTTCAATTTGAGTACTCACGGAGCCAAAACGGACTTCGTATGAGGAAGATACACCTGTTTTACTGAACAGTGCGCAAAACAGATTCCAATCCAAATTCAGGTACGAGATTGATTCTAGATAGATTCGATTTTTTTTCTCTCCTTTTTTTTCTCACGCTTTTTTTTCTTTTTCTTCTTTCTCTTTTTCTTTTTTTCTTTCCTTTTTTCTCTTTTTTTTTCTCTCTCTTTTTTTCTCCCTCTTTCCAAGACAAACTAGATAAGATGCAGATTGGATTAGGCGAAGATGTGAATGACCTCAACTATGATTATGACAATGAACAGTGCGTAGCACGTGGTGGAAATTAATAGATGGGATGATGGACGGCGGAAGGGATAATGATGCAGCGGCGGCGTGACTAATGTGAACAGAACTCGAAACTCTAAACGAACTAGACACTAAGACCAGCAACTCGACACGACGATGCAACCGATAATTCAACTATGCAAGCAATGAAAAGAAAATTGCAAAGGCTCAGACTGGCTTGGACCAAGGATGAATAGATCTAACTCTTTTTTGTGGCTTTTTCTTGGATAATAGGTAAGAAAATAAATCTAATCTAGGAAAACTGGAAATTCTCACCGAGCAACCTGAAAACTGATACCACTTGATAGAGGC
>NW_025298533.1:0-948 GCF_018294505.1 Triticum aestivum | reverse complement strand
TGATCACCAGATATCGCCTATTCTCCTCTATACTGCTTGCATTAGAGTAGTGTAGCATGTTACTGCTTTCGTTAATCCTATTCTGATGCATAGCCTGACATTGTCGCTACATCTGTTGATACCTTACCTGCAATCCTAAATGCTTAGTATAGGATGCTAGTTTATCATCATTGGCCCTACATTCTTGTCAGTCTGCCTTGCTATACTATCGGGCCGTGATCACTTGGGAGGTGATCATGGGTATATACTATACATACATACATACTATACAGATGGTGACTAAAGTCGGGTCAGCTCATTGAGTACCCGCAAGTGATTCTGACGAGGGGGCTGAAAGGACAGGTGGCTCCATCCCGGTAGAGGTGGGCCTGGGTTCCCGACGGCCCCCGACTGTTACTTTGTGGCGGAGCGGCAGGGCAGGTTGAGACCACCTAGGAGACAGGTGGGCCTGGCCCTGTTCGGCGTTCACGGATACTTAACACGCTTAACGAGATCTTGGTATTTGATCTGAGTCTGGCTACTGGCCTATACGCACTAACCATCTACGCGGGAGTAGTTATGGGTATCCCGACGTCGTGGTATCAGCCGAAGCACTTCAGACGTCAGCGACGGAGCGGCGCGCGCCGAATTGGACTGGAACGCCACTAGGCTAGGTCTGCTTTCGGCCGCGTACGCAACGTGCAGGTGTGCTATGGGCGATGGGCCCAGACCCCTGTGCGCTTAGGTTTAGACCGGCGTGCTGGCCTCTCTGTTTTGCCTAGGTGGGGCTGCGACGTGTTGATCTTCCGAGGCCGGGCATGACCCAGGAAAGTGTGTCCGGCCAAATGGGATCGAGCGTGTTGGGTTATGTGGTGCACCCCTGCAGGGAAGTTAATCTATTCGAATAGCCGTGATCTTCGGTAACAGGACGACTTGGAGTTGTACCTTGACCTTATGACAACTAGAACC
>NW_025298532.1:0-948 GCF_018294505.1 Triticum aestivum | reverse complement strand
CCCCAGTTCCTCTCCCTCGCGCTCCCACGCCATGGCCGACGCCACCGTCGCCGCACCACCGCCGTAGCCGTGCTCCCCGTCGTCTCCACGCCGCGCCACCCTGTCCAGAAGCTCCGCCGTCCTCTACTCCTTCGAGCTAGCCGAGCCCCGAGCGCTCGCGTGCCTCGAAGCCGCCGCACCAACCTCGCCCGAACCGCCATCGCCGGAGATCCCCTTCGCCGTCGCCGCCGCAGCAGCTCGTCCCCGACCACGCCGTCCTTTCCATCAAGACCGCAGTGAGCTGGGCTAACTTCCCCTTCCTCTCTTTCTCTCTCTCGAGCACCACAACGAGCGCACCAAGCTCACCCGCCCGCGCCATCGCGGACCTCGTCGCCGACGTGCTTCCGGCCACACTCCGGCCACAAGATGGTGTCCATCTTACTCACCGAGTCCCTCAGCACCTAGCTAGCCACTCCACGAGCCTCACCGACCCCTCTAGCGCCAAGTTCATCCTCGACCGAACCCCGGTGGCCGCCAAAGTCATTGCCGGCGCCAACTCCGGCCACCCCGACCCCAACGGACTCCGCCAAGAGCTGCGGTTTGTCCTCAGCTCCACTCCGGTGGTCTCCGCGGCCCCTTTGGTGGCCGAAATGGCCAAAACCACTCCCGCCGCCGCGTCTGGCTCGCCGGCGGCTAAACGCCGGCGTCGCCGGTTTTGACTTTGACCACGGGTGGGCCCTGGTTGACTCCCCTGAGTCAATGACAGGTGGGGCCCAGCCCTGCTAATTATACAGGATTAGTTTTAATCAAATCTTAATTAAAATAATCACCCTGACATGCGGGACCCACTGTCAGGTTTGACCCAGACCTGTTCCGTTGACCTGCTGACGTCACACTGACGTCAGGCTGACGCAGTAATTAATTTCTGGATTTAATTTAAATCAGGAAATTCCAGAATATTATTTAAAC
>NW_025298531.1:0-948 GCF_018294505.1 Triticum aestivum | reverse complement strand
TCCACACCACCGTCGCAGAATATAACCGCTGCAGAACGCGGTGAGGTCTCATCTTCCCGTTTCGATTCATCCCATACTGAACACCTCCATCCTTACCTGTATGGTTGTATCTCAAATTCCTCATGGGTGATGAATGATTTTCTAGGTTCGCGTAGTTTACATTTGCTTTTTTAGTGTGGTTGATTCCATGTGTAAATGGACTTGTTGGGAAAATTTGCCGCAGTATTTACTATTGTAGATGTATGTGAGCTTACCTTTGCTCTTCCCATATGTACACTGTTCTTTTCTAAGAATTTCGTGAGCAAGTTTGTGGTGTTTTATAGCGCGCTGATGCTCTCTTAATCCCTAGGGAATTAGTACTTCTCATGTTGAAGCCTAGAACTGGCAGTAATACGAACATATGAAATATTTTTGTTCCAATTGGCAATAGTAGGAAAACATTCATTTTGATTCACTTGGATAATAAATAGTATTATAACTATTTTTCCATGAAATAATATTAATTATAACAAAATGTTGCAACGACCGAAAATGCAGCTTTCGAGAGGTTGTGGAATAGCATAATTTTCCCATTTAGATTTTCTCCAGGGCCTAAGTGAAATTCCATTTTTCAAAACTGAATTGTAATTAAGAATGTCAAATGTATGGTTATAGTGTGGGTCTGACCTTGTTTAATTTCTGCAATTCTTGTATATGATATTCTTTGGTGTGTATTGCATTCTCATCGTGGTTTCGCAGGGCGCCGCCGCCTCGACGCTGCCCCGCCGCCCCGACGCCGCCCCGACCCCACCCGGACCTCGTCCCCGACATCCTCCCCGCGCCCCACTCACCGGCATCCTCCCCGCGCCCCACTCCCCTGCCCCCGTGAGCTCCCCCTCCTCGTCTCCCCCTCTCCCCCTCTCCCTCTGCACAAGGTCTTGGCTTTTGGGTTAATACACTGCTGCTCTA
>NW_025298530.1:0-948 GCF_018294505.1 Triticum aestivum | reverse complement strand
CAATAGGAACACGCTGTGCTCGTCCATACTGATTCGGAAGGGGGCGTAGTTGTTGTTGTTGCAGAGGTGCGACAGGTGCAGCCGGTGGTGGAAGACGCGCAAGCAGTTCATTAAATCTGTTATCGAGCTTTGTTTCGAACGTCTTCTCAAGGCCAATGATCTTCTCCATGGCCTCTTCAAAATTGTTCAGCACATCTTGTACCTGTTCAGTCATCATTTGCTGAAACTTATCATGAAGCTCCTTGTTCGATAAGTTCTCCCAGTCAATCTCGTCGGCTTGTGATCCTGGCATGGTTAGCAGCAATAGAAACACACAAGAATATGATCCTACAGACTACTAAGAAGTGGTGGTGGTGTATCACAAATCCGTCAAGCAAATCTCAAATTCTTACCAGTTCTTACCCAGCAGCAGGCGGTGATCGGCAACCGTTGTAGTCAAAAACTCTCAAAGCGTGGATAGAGCGATTACCAGGGAGAGTCGAACACACGACGTAGATGTATGTGGAGCTGGGAAGGCTTATAGTATGGTAGCAAAAAGGGTCAGCAATAATCAATTCAGAGATGCAAAGTTGAATAAACGCTCAACAACGGTACTGTGCTGGTCCTAGGCTAGACTGTGCTAGAGACGCGAGCCTAGAACACCAACAAAATCACGGCGCGACACGTAAACAAGGGAAAAGCACACTCTGAATTTTTTTTTCGCTCTTTTTTTTTGTTGCGCTCTTTTTTTTTTGCGCTGTTTTTTTTTTGCGAAAATTCACTATAATGGCGAGTGTCTCAAAACTCTTCTTAGCTCAAACTGACAGGATGGGCACGAAATTTTTTCGACCAATTTTTTTTTTGACTGCCCGGACCCAAAAACTGGAAACGGGTCAAAAAAAACTTCCTATAATGGCACCTGTCTCAAAACACTCAGAAACACCTAAAAATAGGATAGCCAGAATTTTT
>NW_025298529.1:0-948 GCF_018294505.1 Triticum aestivum | reverse complement strand
CAGAGATACCTCTCCGTCACACGGAGTGACAAATCCCAGTCTCGATCCGTGCCAACCCAACAGACACTTTCGGAGATACCCGTAGTGCACCTTTATAGTCACCCAGTTACGTTGTGACGTTTGGCACACCCAAAGCACTCCTACGGTATCCGGGAGTTGCACGATCTCATGGTCTAAGGAAAAGATACTTGACATTGGAAAAGCTCTAGCAAACGAAACTACACGATCTTTTATGCTATGCTTAGGATTGGGTCTTGTCCATCACATCATTCTCCTAATGATGTGATCCTGTTATCAATGACATCCAATGTCCATAGTCAGGAAACCATGACTATCTGTTGATCAACGAGCTAGTCAACTAGAGGCTTACTAGGGACACGTTGTGGTCTATGTATTCACACATGTATTACGATTTCCGGACAATACAATTATAGCATGAACAATAGACGATTATCATGAACAAAGAAATATAATAATAACCATTTATTATTGCCTCTGGGACATATTTCCAACAGTCTCCCACTTGCACTAGAGTAAATAATCTAGTTACATTGTGATGAATCGAACACCCATTGCATCCTGGTGTTGATCATGTTTTGCTCTAGGGAGAGGTTTAGTCAACGGATCTGCTACATTTAGGTCCGTATGTACTTTACAAATATCTATGTCTCCATTTTGAACACTTTCACGAATGGAGTTGAAGCGACGCTTGATATGCCTGGTCTTCCTGTGAAACCTGGGCTCCTTCGCAAGGGCAATAGCTCCAGTGTTGTCACAGAAGAGAGTCATCGGGCCCGACGCATTGGGAATCACCCCTAGGTCGGTAATGAACTCCTTCATCCAGACTGCTTCCTGTGCTGCCTCCGAGGCTGCCATGTACTCCGCTTCACATGTAGATCCCGCCACGACGCTTTGCTTGCAACTGCACCAGCTTACTGCTCCTCCATT
>NW_025298528.1:0-948 GCF_018294505.1 Triticum aestivum | reverse complement strand
TGGTGTGGTGGCATGTCCAAAGAGGCGGCACGCGTCTCCGAGGTGTGCCCCCCTCACGGACGGCGCCGCCGCCGGCACCTGGAGGGGGGAAACGGACGCGTCGGGTCTACACGGAGGGGATCTTGCTGTGGGTCTGGCCCGAATGTTGCTCCAAAGTGTTCCTATGGGATGACGTAACACAACCGGATGGATAGGTCCACTGCTCAAAGCCCGTCCGTGCAAAGTCAAAGGGCTAGATCCCGTGGTCAAACGCTACAGGGTTAGGCGGGACGGGGGCCCTGGGGGGGATAGCCATGCCACTCGAGCGTCGCACCGGGCCCTCATACATGCGGGGTGGTGTGGTGGCATGTCCGAAGAGGCGGCACGCATCTCCGAGGTGTGCCCCCCCTCACGGACGGCGATGACACGGTAGTTGACGTTCTGCGGTAACGATGCGGCGTGAATATTATTAAATACTTGGAGCGCGATAAAATCATGAGTTTTTTACACGACGTGGGCACATGTGTTGTATGACTGATGGTAATTTTTCATAATTGTTCGTGATGGAGAAGTATCTGAACAATTCCCTCTACGAGGATTGCTCTTCACGTGTCTACGACTATTGCCGGCGGCCTCCGGGGGCTAGCTTGCCGCCAAATCTTGCGTAGGCGGCCTCTCACAAGACTGGAAGTGTTGTGGCGGGTGCGAACGCCCGGCACGTGTCTCCGAGGTGTGCCCCCCCTCACGGAAGGCACCGCCGCCGACACCTAGAGGGGGGAAACGGACGCGTTGGGTTTACACGGAGGGGATCTTGCTGTGGGTTTGGCCCGGATGTTGCTCCAAACTGTTCCTATGGGCTAACCTAACACAACTGGGTGGATAGGTCCACTGCTCAAAGCCCGTCCGTGCAAAGTCAAAGGGCTAGATCCCGTGGTCAAACGCTACAGGGTTAGACGGGATGGGGGCCCT
>NW_025298527.1:0-948 GCF_018294505.1 Triticum aestivum | reverse complement strand
GACTCAAGTAATTTACTCATTAGGCTCCGAGGAGCGAGATATTACAAACATGGGTCTCATGACCCAACAATCAGAGCATACAAATCAAAGCACAAGCGGAAGCTATCATGTCTGAGTACAGACATCTATAAATGGAAAAGGCTGAGAAGCCTGACTATCTACCAAATCCTGCTGAGGCACAAGATCGTAGCTGAGGTAACAAGCTAAACGTCGAAGTCCACGTGGAACTACTAGTGAGACTGAAGTCTCTCTGCAAAAACATAAAATAGGCAAACGTGAGTACAAATGTACCCAGCAAGACTTACATCAGAACTAACTACATATGCATCATTTTCAACAAGGGGATGATGGAGTTTAACTGCAGCAAGCCAGCTTTGACTCGGTGGCTATCCTAAACTACGACTGCAAGCGACTCTTTTGAGGTGGCGCACACGAGTCCACATATTCACCAACCAATACACCACTATGGATCCGCTCCCGTCTCCCTACGAGAATGCCATCCATAGCACTCATGCTTATCTTGCGTATTTTAGAGTATCCACTTTCACTTGTCTATGAACTGATATAAGCAACCCAGAAGTCCTTTTCCGCGGACACGGCTATTCGAATAGATGATGTTAACCCTGCAGGGGTGTACTTCTTCACACACGCTCCCACCACTTACCGCCGTTTACACGACATGTACTCGGCAACCTTCAAGCGGAAGCCCAACGTGGGTGTCGGCCACGGCCTGCCTAAACACTCAAGTCTCTAGTCCAGGTTTATCGCCTATTCGGGTTCCATCCATGAGGAGATCCGGCCGGAGTTTCGCTCACAGCCCCAAACGATGTGTACAGGGTTCCGTGACACCAAACGGGCGCCCGGTTTACCCGGCCACGTGCCTACCGCATCACAGCCCACCCCTACGGTCAGCGCTGCGCACGGCCTCCAGCATACTACAAACACCAG
>NW_025298526.1:0-948 GCF_018294505.1 Triticum aestivum | reverse complement strand
ACTCTAGTGTAAAATTATTTGAACTAGCTTATAGAGCTAGTTCAACTCTAGTCTAAAATTATTTGTACAAGCTTATAGAGCTAGTTCAACTCTAGTGTAAAATTATTTGAACTAGCTTATAGAGCTAGTTCAACTCTAGTCTAAAATTATTTGTACTAGGCTATAGAGCTAGTTCAACTCTAGTGGAAAATTATTTGAACTAGCTTATAGAGCTAGTTTAACTCTAGTGTAAAATTATTTGTACAAGCTTATAGAGCTAGTTCAACTCTAGTGTAAAATTACTTGTACTAGGCTATAGAGCTAGTTCAACTCCATTTTAAGAGTATTTGAACTAGCTTATAGAGCTAGCTCAACTCTAGTGTAAAATTATTTGTACTAGGCTATAGAGCTAGTTCAACTCTAGTGTAAAATTATTTGAACTAGCTTATAGAGCGAGTTCAACTCTTGTGTAAAAAATTTTGAACTAGCTTATAGAGCTAGTTCAACTCTAGTCTAAAATTATTTGTACAAGCTTATACAGCTAGTTCAACTCTAGTGTAAAATTATTTGACCTATCTTATAGTGCTAGTTCAACTCTAGTGTAAAATTATTTGAACTAGCTTATAGAGCTAGTTCAACTCTAGTCTAAAATTATTTGTACAAGCTTATAGAGCTAGTTCAACTCTAGTGTAAAATTGTTTGAACTAGCTTATAGAGCTAGTTCAACTCTAGTATAAAATTATTTGTACAAGGCTATAGAGCTAGTTCAACTCTAGTGTAAAATTATTTGAACTAGCTTATAGAGTTAGTTGAACTCTAGTGTAAAATTATTTGTACAAGCTTATAGAGCTAGTTGAACTCTAGTGTAAAATTACTTGTAATAGGCTATAGAGCTAGTTCAACTCCATTTTAAGAGTATTTGAACTAGCTTATAGAGCTAGTTCAACTCTAGTGTAAAATTATTTGTAC
>NW_025298525.1:0-948 GCF_018294505.1 Triticum aestivum | reverse complement strand
CTGGCCCGGATGTTGCTCCAAAGTGTTCCTATGGGCCGACCTAACAGAACCGGGTGGAGAGGTCCACTGGTCAAAGCCCGTCCGTGCAAAGTCAAAGGGCTAGATCCCGTGGTCAAACGCTACAGGGTTAGGCGGGACGGGGGCCCTGGGGGGGTAGCAATGCCACCGGAGCGTCGTACCGGGCCCTCATACATGCGGGGTGGTGTTGTGGCATGTCCGAAGAGGCGGCACGCGTCTCCGGGTTGTGGCCCCCCTCACGGACGGCAATGAAACGGTGGTAGACGTTCTGCGGTAACGATGCAGCGTGAATATTATTAAATACTTGGAGCGCGATAAAATCATGAGTTTTTTACACAACGTGGGCACATGTGCTATAGGACTGATGGTAATTTTTCATAATTTTTTGTGATGGAGAAGTATCTGAACACTTCCCTCTACGCGGATTGCTCTTCGCACGTCTACGACTGTGACCGGCGGCCTTCGGGGGGTAGCATACCGTAAAATCTTGCGTAGGCGGCCTCTCACAAGTCTGGAAGTGTTGAGGCGGTTGCAAACGCCCAGCACACGTCTCCGGTGCGTGCCCCCCCTCATGGACGGCGCCGCCGCCGGCACCCGGAGGGGGGAAACGGACGCGTCGGGTCTACATGGAGTGGATGTAGCTGTGGGCCTGGCCCGGATGTTGCTCCCCGGTGTCCCTCTGGGCCGACCCGACACAACCGGGTGGAGAGGTCCACTGGTCAAAGCCCGTCCGTGCAAAGTCAAAGGGCTAGATCCCGTGGTCAAACGCTACAGGGTTAGGCGGGACGGGGGCCCTGGGGGGGTAGCAATGCCACCGGAGCGTCGTACCGGGCCCTCATACATGCGGGGTGGTGTTGTGGCATGTCCGAAGAGGCGGCACGCGTCTCCGGTGCGTGGCCCCCCTCACGAACGGCGCCGCCGCCGGCACCC
>NW_025298524.1:0-948 GCF_018294505.1 Triticum aestivum | reverse complement strand
ACGAAGTGCGTCCAGTTTTTGCCGTAACCCTATCTACTCTTTTGCACAAGCTATGTGGGTGAAATGATGATACCATTCCAAGTTTCGACATTTTCAGAGTACATTTTGTAGTGATTTTCAATTTCACGGTCATTTAGCTCTCTAAACAAATCGGTAAATGACTAAAAAATAGCAAATGATGTCAGAAAGTGTTGAAAATTGATGACGTCGCTTTGAATGGTGCGTACAGAACGCAAATAAAGTCTGGAGTTGTAATAAGTTTAAAAAAATGAAGTGCCAGTGTAACAGATGAGTTCTCGTCCGAAACCCTGATACTCGGAAAGAGATTGTCCAGTTTGTACACGAAGTGCGTCCAGTTTTTGCCGTAACCCTCTCTACTCTTTTGCACATGCTATGTGGGTGAAATGATGCTACCATGCTAAGTTTCGACATTTTCAGAGTTCATTTTGTAGTGATTTTCAATTTCATGGTTTTTTAGCTCTCTAAATAAATCGGTAAATGACTAAAAAATAGCAAATGATGTTACAAAGTTTTGAAAATTGATGATGTCGCTTTGAATGGTGCGTATGGAACGCAAAAAAAGTCTGGAGTTGTAATAAGTTTAAAAAAATGAAGTGCCAGTGTAACAGATGAGTTCTCGTCCGAAACCCTGATACTCCGAAAGAGATTGTCCAGTTTGTACACGAAGTGCGTCCAGTTTTTGCCGTAACCCTATCTACTCTTTTGCACAAGCTATGTGGGTGAAATGATGATACCATGCCAAGTTTCAACATTTTCAGAGTTCATTTTGTAGTGATTTTCAATTTCACGGTCATTTAGCTCTCTAAACAAATTGGTAAATGACTAAAAAATAGCAAATGATGTCAGAATGTTTTGAAAATTGATGACGTCGCTTTGAATGGTGCGTACGGAACGCAAAAAAAGTCTGGAGTTGTAATAAGTTTAAAA
>NW_025298523.1:0-948 GCF_018294505.1 Triticum aestivum | reverse complement strand
GATCATTTATGAGCTAACTTAGTTGAAATGGGTCGTTTATGAGCTAACTAAGGTCAAATGGATCGTTTTTGAGGTAACTAAGGTGAAATGGATCGTTTTTTAGCTAACTTAGGTGAAATGGATCATTTATGAGCTAACTTAGTTGAAATGGATCGTTTTTGAGCTAACTTAGGTGAAATGGATCATTTATGAGCTAATTTAGTTGAAATGGATCTTTTTGAGCTAACTTAGGTGAAATGGATCATTTAAGAGCTAATTTAGGTGAAATGGATCATTTTTTAGCTAACTTGGTGAAATGGATCGTTTATGAGCTAAATTAGTTGAAATGGATCGTTTATGAGATAACCTAGGTAAGATGGGTCATTTTGGAGTTAACCTAGGTGAAATGGGTCATTTTAAAGCTAACGTCGGTAAAATGGATCATTTAGGAGCTAATCTAGGTAAAATGGGTCATTTTTGAGCTAACTTGGATGAACTGGATCATTTATAAGCTAACCTAGGTAAAATGGGTCATTTTATAGCTAACTTAGGTAAAATGGATCGTCTATGAGCTAACTAAGCTAATTATGCAATTTTTGACATAAGTAAGCTAAGTACAGATCGTTTTAGAGCTAACTTAGGTAAAATGGATGGTTTTGGAGGTCAGTAAGCTTATTAAGTCATTTTGGAGGAGAAGAAGCTAAGTCTAGGTCATTATGGTAAGCATTGGAGGAAATAAAGCTAAGTCTAGGTCTTTATGCATGTGTTAAGCAAAACACTAGATAAACTTACCAAGATCCAGGAGGTGTAGGAGCGGGGTGGCTCGTGTCGGTAGCTGGAGAAGGATCGTGCGATGCTTGTCTGGAGTTACGCTGCACCAAAGATCATTTCCAATGTCTTGTTAGCATGATGACACTCAAATGTTAAGACTAGCAAGTAATGTCCATTCAAATAAAACTCACCGTGGTC
>NW_025298522.1:0-949 GCF_018294505.1 Triticum aestivum | reverse complement strand
GGGACTAAACTGCTTTTTAGTACTACTTGTCACCCCCAAACTGATGGACAAACTGAAGTAGTCAATAGAACGTTGTCTACTATGCTTAGGGCTGTTTTGAAGAATAATAAGAAAATGTGGGAGGAATGCTTGCCTCATATTGAATTTGCTTATAATCGTTCATTGCATTCTACTACTAAGATGTGCCCTTTTGAAGTTGTGTATGGTTTCCTACCTCGTGCACCTATTGATTTGTTGCCTCTTCCATCTTCGGAGAAGGTTAATTTTGATGCTAAACAACGTGCTGAATTGATTTTAAAAATGCATGAGTTAACTAAGGAAAACATTGAGCGTATGAATGCTAAATATAAACTTGCTGGAGATAAGGGTAGAAAACATGTTGTGTTTGCACCTGGAGATCTTGTTTGGTTACATTTGCGTAAAGATAGATTTCCTGATTTGCTCAAATCAAAGCTAATGCCACGTGCTGATGGTCCCTTTAAGGTGTTAGAGAAAATAAATGATAATGCATATAAACTTGAGCTGCCTGTAGATTTTGGGGTTAGTCCCACTTTTAACATTGCAGATTTGAAGCCTTATTTGGGTAAGGAAGATGAACTTCCGTCGAGGACGACTTCATTTCAAGAAGGGGAGGATGATGAGGACATCAATACAATTGTTACACCCACAGCCCCTGCTGCTATACATACTGGACCAATTACTAGAGCTCGTGCACGCCAACTAAATTACCAGGTTCTTTCGTTTCTTGGTAATGATTCTAATGTTCATGAGAATATGATGCTGCCTAAATTGGATACATTTGTTTTGCTTACAAATGAAGGGCCTAGCTTGGAGAAGGATGAACATTGGAGCAAGAACAAGCATGGAGATGATGGCATGCGCAAGGGGAACAAGAACGGAGTTACAAGTGATGATTTCAGGACTTTGAAGCCACCATAATGGGTGCATG
>NW_025298521.1:0-949 GCF_018294505.1 Triticum aestivum | reverse complement strand
GAAGAAGAAATAAAAAAGGGGAGAAGAAGATATTAATAGAGGAGAAGATTGAAGAAAAAAAAGAAGAAATAAAAAGAGGAGAAGAAGAAAGGAATAGAGGAGAAGATCGAAGAAAAAAAGAAGAAAAAAAAGAGGAGAAGAAGAAAGGAATAGAGGAGAAGAAGAAAAAATAGAATATCTATTTTTTCTTCTTCTCCTCTATTCCTTTCTTCTTCTCCTCTTCTTTTTCTTCTTTTTTCCTCTTCTTTTTTATTTCTCCTCTTCTTCCTCTCCTCTTCTTCTCCTTTCTTCCTCTTCTTATTTTCGTTTTTCCTCTCCTTCTTTTTCTTCTTCTACTTCTTCCTTTCCTAGCTAGATATATAAAACTTTTCTAGAAATTTAACTTTTGCATATATACAACTTTTCCATGGATCATCGTTTCTCATATATATCCATCTATAGCCACATACATATATAAATGGAAAAAATGCTATGAACAAAAATACATATATACTTGGTAAATATTCTATGAACATCGTTTCTCATATATATCAATGCATACATCCATGGATCATCATTGCTCATATATCCATAGTCATATATAAAAACTTTCTGTATATGAACAAAAAACTTTCTATGAACAAAAAAACTTTTTTGACATATTTAGCACATTCTAAATTTTCCTAACTCTTTTACAACCACAAAAATTAACATCATTAACTCTTTTACAACCACAAAAATCTAACCATCATTTTTGACATTTTTGACATATTTAGCACATTCTAAATTTTCCTAACTTTGATGTATTTTTTACAAACTTTTCTAAAAATCTAACTTTTGCATATATGTATTTTTAAAACATCATTACAATTGAAAAAATACATACATACATACAAAAAACATGTAAAAAATACATACATACATATATGAACATACATAAAAAATACATATATCTAAAAAATACATCGGG
>NW_025298520.1:0-949 GCF_018294505.1 Triticum aestivum | reverse complement strand
GCTAGCCAAGTTGTTGCAGCTCCCTCCGTCTATGATGACGCGCACAGAACGTTCCTTCACAACTCCCTTGGTATGGAACAAATTGTGCCTCTGATTTTGCTCAGCTTGTGTGACCTGCACACTCAAAACACGTTGAGCAACTAAACATTCATACCTGTCAGCGTCTTCAGGAGCCATGTATTGCGTCTCATGATCAGAATCATCTCCACCATGTTCTTCACGTGTAATAAGAGCCAAAGTCTCCTCATCATAGTCACTAGCGGACTCATATCCACCATCCGCGGTAGCAATCATCACACGCGGAGATTTGCATTCTCTCGCATAATGACCTCCTCCCTTACAACGACGACAAATAATATCACTTGTGTGCCCTGTTGATGCCATGGAAGAAAAAGAACGCTGTGCAGGCCCCGCAGGTGCGCTCTTGGCAGATAATGGTGGTTGTGCCTGTTTTCTTGTATCATGGTTGGAGGTGGCACCAGATGGAGGTGCTGGTGCAGTTGAAGTAGAAGATGCACGTGGTGTCCATGATGAAGGTCGGCCTGCAGAAAAGTTAGTTCGCCCCAATGCTTGTCGATCCTGCACTTCACGTTCAGCTTTACAAGCAAGATGGAATAAACGAGTGATATTAGTATACTCCTTATAGTCTAGAATGGTCTGAATCTCTCTATTTAATCCACCTAGAAAACGTGCAAGCATAGCTTCATTCTCCTCAACAATACCACATCTAATCATGCCAGTTTGTAATTCCTGATAATATTCTTCTACAGAATTTTTCCCTTGTCTTAAACGCTGCAATTTTTGAAGCAATTCACGTTGATAATATGGTGGAACCCAACGCGTACGCATAGCAGTTTTCAAAGCAGCCCAAGTAGTTGGAATAGGATATAATCTACAATGTTCAGACCACCATACACATGCAAAACTAGTGAAAGCACAAACAGCAGCA
>NW_025298519.1:0-949 GCF_018294505.1 Triticum aestivum | reverse complement strand
GAAGAGAGAAATCGCTCAGTATATTGCAAATTGCGACGTCTGTCGTCGTGTAAAAGCAGAGCATCAACGGCCTGCTGGCACCCTTCAACCCTTAGCTATTCCTGAATGGAAATGGGATAAAATTGGTATGGATTTCATTACCGGTTTTCCCAGGACCAAGAGAGGGAATAATGCTATTTTCGTCGTGGTCGATCGTCTTTCCAAAGTAGCTCATTTCTTACCTGTTCGTGAGAGTATAACCGCTAGTCAGCTGGCAGATTTGTACATCTCCCGAATAGTGTCTCTCCATGGTGTTCCTTTGGAAATTAACTCGGATCGAGGAAGTCTTTTCACCTCTCGATTTTGGGAAAGTTTCCAAAATGCTATGGGAACTCGTCTCTCCTTTAGCACCGCTTTCCACCCTCAGTCAAGTGGTCAAGTGGAACGCGTCAACCAGATTCTAGAAGACATGCTTCGAGCCTCTGTTATCTCTTTCGGAATGGACTGGGAGAAGTGTCTTCCATTTGCCGAATTCGCTTACAACAACAGCTATCAATCCAGCTTGGGTAAAGCCCCTTTTGAAGTTCTCTATGGACGACAATGTCGAACACCCCTTAACTGGTCAGAGACCGGGGAAAGACAATTCTTTGGCCCGGATATGATTCAGGAAGCAGAAGAACAAGTTCGTATCGTTCGTGAAAAGTTGAAAATAGCCCAATCTCGTCAAAAGAGTCAATATGACCGAAAACATAAGGCTATGACTTTCGAGGTTGACGAGAAGGCTTATCTTCGGGTCACCCCTCTGAAGGGAACCCATCGTTTCGGTATCAAAGGCAAATTGGCTCCTCGTTACATTGGACCTTTTCGCATTCTCGCCAAACGAGGAGAAGTTGCCTACCAGTTGGAACTACCTCCGCACCTCTCCAGAGTTCACGATGTCTTCCACGTTTCTCAACTCAGGCGTTGCTTC
>NW_025298518.1:0-949 GCF_018294505.1 Triticum aestivum | reverse complement strand
AGAATCGGCCCAATCTGTGATTGTTGATGACCGACACGTAAGCGCACCTTGGAGTTCGACAACCATGGAAATCGCTTTGGGACCCCAAAACGGTGAGTAATAGTCCATGAAACGGGCCAGAATCGGCCAAAACTGCGAGTGTTGATGACCAACACGTAAGGACACCTTGGGATTCAACAACTATGGAAATCGCTTCGGGACCCCAAAACGGAGAGTAATAGTCCACGAAACCCGTCAGAATTGGCCAAAACTCTCAGTGTTGACGACGGACACATAAACGAACCCCGGGGTTCATCGATCGTGGAAATTGCTCTAGGTCCCCAAAACGCTGAGTGATAGTGCACAAAACGGACTAGAATCGGCCGAATATGTGAGTGTTGATCACCGACACGTAAACGCACCAAGGGTACGTCAATCATCAAAATGACTCCAAGACCCCAAAATAGAGTAATAGTCCAAGAAACAGGCCAGAATCGGCCCAAACTGTGATTGTTGATGACCGATATGTAAGCGCACCTTGGAATTCAACAACAATGGAAATCGCTTTGGGACCCCAAAACGGTGAGTAATAGTCCATGAAACGGGCCAGAATCGGCCAAAACTGCGAGTGTTGATGACCAACACGTAAGCACACCTTGGAGTTCAACAACAATGGAAATCACTTCGGGACCCCAAAACCGTGAGTAATAGTCCACGAAACATGTCAGAATTGGCCAAAATTGTGAGTGTTGACGACAAACACATAAATGCACCCCGGGGTTCATCAATCGTGGAAATCCCTCTGGGTCTCCAAAACATTGAGTAATAGTGCACGAAACGGACACGATTCGGCCAAATATGTGAGTGTTGATGACCGACACGTAAACGCACCCTGGGGTTCGTCAATCATGGAAATGACTCTGACACCCCAAAATAGAGTAGTAGTCCATGAAACGGGCCAGAATCGGCC
>NW_025298517.1:0-949 GCF_018294505.1 Triticum aestivum | reverse complement strand
GTTGCCGGGGTCTTTTTCCTTCCTTGGCTGATACTCTTATTGTCTTCCCTTGGTGGTGTGTGAGAATCACGGTCCTGTTGAAACAGTCTATAAAACCTTTATTGGTGGTTAGCCAATCCATCCCTAGGATGACATCCAGCCCTTTATTTTCCAATACAATAAGATTTGCGTAAAACTCCAATCCTTCAAACTCAATGACCACATTCTGACAGTAATTCTGAGAAACTTGCTGAATCCCGGGGGACTTGATTATTATGGATTTCTCCAAAGGAAGCATCGAAAAATTATTTTGCAAAGCAAAACTTTTCGAGATGAAAGAGTGAGAAGCTCCAGAATCAAACAAAACCATTGCAGGTATTGTGTTGACAGGAAACGTACCGAGTACGATATCCAAAGCATTTTGTGCCTCCTCTTTGGTTACGTGGTTCAGATGACCCTTCCTGTGGTTATTGTTGGGATTGAAATTGTTTCGTTTGGGCGTTGAATTATTGCTGTCGTTGTTCGGCTTTGAGGTTGAGTTCCTTGGCTTGGGGCACTGTTTGGCATAGTGCCCTTCTTCTCCACAAGCGTAACAAGTAACGCCGGGGCGATAGGTGAATTCCTTGTCCCTTGCATGAAAATTCTTGATTGGGCGTGAGACATTGGATGAGAATTTGGGTGTCCCACCCTTTTTAAAATCTATCTTGCTTCGGTGATTGCGAGTGTGGTTAGTCTGGTCCCTTTTTCGCTTGCGGATATCTTCCAGACTGCGTCTCTCATTTTCCAGAGTAATGGCCTTGTCCACCAGCGTTTTAAAATCAGGAAAAGTGTGCACGACCAGTTGGCATTTAAGTGCGGGCGCCAGACCGTCAAGGAATTTCTCCATCTTCTTGATTTCAGTCATACGCTCCTCATTGGCGTAGCGGGATAATAGGGTAAATTGACTGTTGTAATCTGACACTATCATGTT
>NW_025298516.1:0-949 GCF_018294505.1 Triticum aestivum | reverse complement strand
CGGAGGTTATTCCTCTGAGCATTGGTATCACTCGGAACCCGCTCAGAGGTGTATCTCCGGATCATCTCACAGACATAGTATCCACATAGATTGGTCTCCGGTGGCTGAATATCCCCAGCATTCTTAGCCTTTAACATTTTGAATTCTAGCTCTTTTTTGAATTCACCGACCTTTGTATCTACGAACCGTCTCCAAACCCTACGAGGCAAAGAAAATTAAATGAACAAGAGAGTTATTAATTAGTTACTTGATATTAGGAAATGAACGAAATAGGCCGATCGATATAGAGCGCACATGAATGAAAATAATTACTTCTGCAGCATTCTTCTCATGCCGCCCCAAAGCTTTGGATCCATATTCACAGAGTCGTGGACGAGACATTCTGAGGTGTTAACTTTAATTACTAGCAGAATCCAGTGAAACCTGCGGACACGATACATGCACAGTACGTCATGCATAACTCATCGATTAGCCAGCCACATACCATGCATGGAGTAAACAAAAGAGAATGTGCTCAAGACAGAAACACTCACTCAAAATGGTAAGGAAATAGAATATCACTTTTGAGTTCCTGCTTTGTAAGAAAGTGCCACAGGTCTGCCTCCACGTCGGCGGGGTGACGCTCCAACACATGTCCATTAACGATGTGTGGGTCAATGAACCCAACATCATGGATGTTCCTTACTCTGCATTCCTTAATCTTCATTCTGCATGTATAATAGCGGACACAACAATATAGTTAGGACATATATATAGTGCAGGCAATATGAACGAGATGGGGTAGAAATTAATAAATCACTTACAGAACGTAGCAACTGATGATAGATTTATCGAGCTCGCGCAGATTGAAAAGCTGGAACAATTCACTCAGTTCAATTTGTACATAGTAATGTTTGAAGTGATGCTCATGTCTAACTTCCGCATAAATATATTCTTTGGCGTTTTTATT
>NW_025298515.1:0-949 GCF_018294505.1 Triticum aestivum | reverse complement strand
AACGAGCGCGGGGAGAAGGGGAAATGGAAGAGGAGCTCACAGCGAGGTCGATGAGCAGCTCGGTGGTCTCGGGGAGGCGGCGGAGGCGGCGAATTGACCGCGGCGAACTTCGGTGGCCGGCGACGGAAACGGCGATGGTGGCGGCGTTGCAGCACGTCCGGGAGGTCCGTAGCTCAACGAGGAGGTGGAGGGGGTTGTGGCGGAGCTCGGAAGCGGGTCGGGGAGGCGAGGGGAGGCCAGTGGCTACGGTGATGCCCGTCGGCGGCGGCGGTGGTTCTCGGGTGAGAGGGAGAGAGAGCAGGGGGAGAAGAGGAGGGCGAGGGAGAGTGAGAGCGGTGCGGGGCAGCTGCGTGGCTTCGTCCGGGGCATCGAGGGAGTCCGGGGAAGCAGGAGGTGGCCAGCAGGGGGGGGAGGTGGCGCGCGCGCGTGCCGGCGAGCGTCGGGCACACGCCCTCGTCCTTCTGTCCGAGGAGGAAGACGACAGGGAAGGCGCGGGTGGGCTGGGCCGGCCAGGGGGAGGGAGCTGGGCCGGCTGGTGGGCTGCACGGGTGAGGCCAGGTAGGCTTCACTCCTTTTATTTTTTTCTCTCTGTTTTGTTTTAACTCTGTTTTCTATTTTGCAGGTTTGTTTTGAATTTGGTTTTGAAACCAATTCAATTTATTTTGCTTCTGACAATATTTTTAGGAGCTAAAAGAATTAAAACAATGCTCCACAAAATATTTCAGAATTATTGGACCTATATTTATTTAACAGTAGATATAAGTCCAATTCAAATAGCTATGATTTAAATTCAAAGTCCCAAAAATAAATCCTTAAAAATGTTCAATATTTTGGTTGGGACCAGAACCCTTACCAAAAATTATCAAACATTTTAAGAAGAGCCATTTGGAGCAATGAATAAGATTTCTAGGGTTTTTGCCCCTCTTTTATTTAGGGTTTTGAGGCTTCC
>NW_025298514.1:0-949 GCF_018294505.1 Triticum aestivum | reverse complement strand
TGTGTCCTTCTTCGTTCCTGTGTCTGTCCCTTCGGGGAAATGTCACGCTTTGAGTACCGGAGTCCTGTTAGCCCGCTACAGCCCGGTTTACCGGAGTCCTGCTAGCCCAGTGCTACAGCCCGGACCCACTTGCTGATGACCGACACGTTCGAAGCTGGGTCATGGATGCCTGTCCCTGTAAGTCTGTGCCACTTTGGGTTTACGACTAGTCATGTCAGCCCGGGCTCTTTATCATATGGATGCTAGCGACACTATCATATACGTGAGCCAAAAGGCGCAAACGGTCCCGGGCAAAGGTAAGGCGACACCCGTGGGAATACCGTGCGTGAGGCCGCAAAGTGATATGAAGTGTTACCGGCTAGATCGATGTGACATCGAGTCGGGGTCCTGACAGCGTTGGCATCAGAGCCGGACTGCCTGTAGGTTCTCCAAGCCAAACTGGTCGATGTTGAGTCTAGAAATTCCTAGTTATATGTAGGGGAATTGCTTGTGGGATGGAACGTAAGGCTCTTTTGACTCCTTATACCTTATGACATTCTGATCTGAGTCAGTCCATTCTTCCACGGGGGTTAAGGAATTAGGATCTGTTCTCTCTATCAGGATCACGTGTTACTAATCAGTAGTACCTTATAAGTTTGATGGATACAAGCCTAGTTCAGTTCTACTACCACATTATGTTGTTAGAATGGATTCAGAACTTGATATGATGATGTTGGGTGTGTACGAAATCCTTTGTCAAATGTCTCAATATCCTTTTTGAGCATTTACAGCTGTTATGCTGCCGAAATTTTGCTAGAAATTCTAATGCCTTTGCATTATAACTGTGCTTTCAGATGGCCACTCGCGACCTCAATCAAGTGGTTCGCCTGACTCGATGCCTAGATGTACCCGGCCATACTGCTAAGTTGGTCAGGGTAATGACTGAGGCTGGATACCGCTGGTATCCTGA
>NW_025298513.1:0-949 GCF_018294505.1 Triticum aestivum | reverse complement strand
CAAAGTACTGATCGACGTTGCCAAATGTATCATCGTCGTCGTCGTCGTCGTTCTGATCCTGTGCCATATGCATGTTTGGATCCAGTGGCATAGGGATGTCCGGCACCGTTACGGCGGTCTTGCCATGGGGCCGACTTGGCGCCGGCACGACTGGCGGTGTTGTCTTTGGGGTGGTGTCCCCCGCCCCCAAACGAATCTGGCTCTTCGGCCAAAGCAGGGGCCAGCTCAGGCAGGCGCTGAGGGTCATCACGTCATCATCGTCGGCCCCGACGGGTCGAATCGGAGGTAACAAGTTGTCGCAGCCTGGCAGCACCCGAACCAGTTGAACCCTAAACAAGTTGGGTGGCATCTGGGTACCGTGGAACAAGGGGTTGCCCGGTTGAACGATTTTGCCCTTGGCGACATCGACCAACTCGTTGTTCACGAAGTGGAGGAGAGTGCACGGAACGTCGGCGGGGCCCTGCGAAAACATGTAGGGCGTCAGGGATGCCCAGTCAAAGGCAAGGAGATGAAGTCCTCGGCCGAGAGAGGCTTAATTAGTTACCGTGATGATGGCGTCGAGCTCGGCTAATGTCGAGGCACCGCCAACGGCGGGCGTGCAGTTGACGGAGCGGCCGCTTGCTGAAGAGGTGCCGGCCGGCGTACACCCGGGTGCATTAAGCTCCCGTGCCGGTGTCGGAGACACCAATGCCGCCTCCGCCGGAGGCACCAATGGCCCCGCCATCGCATTATGCGAGTTGCTGGCCGTGAAGCTAGGAATCGGGGGCGGCCCCTGTTGGCCGCCCGCAATCCACGCACTCAACCCCGAGATCAAGGTAGGCACAAGGGCGGTGATCGTCGCTCCGAGTCGTTGTTCCACTTGCTCTTGGACAATCTCCGGAATCCGCGCCACCTGTGCCTTGAGTTCTTGAACCTCTCGCGCCTGGCTTTCCGAGCTGGTCTTTTTCTC
>NW_025298512.1:0-949 GCF_018294505.1 Triticum aestivum | reverse complement strand
TTTGAATGGTGCATTTCGCACACACAAAAAGTCAGGAGTTCGAGTAAGTTTTAAAAAATGAAATCCCTTTGTAACAGATCAGTTTCCGTATGAAATCCTGATACTTTGAAACAGATTGTCCGTTTAGTACACGAAGTGCATCCAGTTTTTGCCGTAACCCACTCAACTTTATTGCACATGCTATGTGGATGAAAGGATGATACCATGGCAACTTTCAACCTTTTCAGAGTTCATTTGAAATGCTTTTCAATTTTAGGGTCTTATAGCTCAAAATAATTAGTGAATGCATGAAAAATAACAAATGAAGTCAGAAAGGATTGAGAAATGATGATGTGGCTTTGAATGGTGCATTTCGAACACACAAAAAGTCGGGAGTTCAAATAAGTTTTAAAAAATGAAATCCCTTTGTAACAGACGAGTTTCCGTAGGAAATCTTGATACTTTGAAAGAGATTGTCCGTTTTGTACACGAAGTACATCCAGTTTTTGCCGTAACCCTCTCAAGTTTCTTGCACATGCTATGTGGATGAAAGGATGATACCATGCCAACTTTCAACCTTTTCAGAGTTCATTTGAAATGCTTTTCAATTTTAGGGTCTTATAGCTCAAAATAATTAGTAAATGCATGAAAAATAACAAACGAAGTCAGAAAGGATTGAAAAATGACGATGTGGCTTTGAATGGTGCATTTTGAACACACAAAAAGTCAGGAGTTCAAATAAGTTTTAAAAAATGAAATCCCTTTGTAACAGACGAGTTTCCGTATGAAATCCTGATACTTTGAAAGAGATTGTCCGTTTTTTACACGAAGTGCATCCAGTTTTTGACGTAACCCTCTCAACTTTCTTGCACATGCTATGTGGATGAAATTATGATTCCAGGCCAACTTTCAACCTTTTCAGAGTTCGTTTGAAATGCTTTTCAATTTTAGGGTCTTCTAGCTCAAAATA
>NW_025298511.1:0-949 GCF_018294505.1 Triticum aestivum | reverse complement strand
CACAGAAAAACTATGGAGTTCAAATAAGTTCAAAAAAAGAAATCCCTTTGTAACAGACGAGTTTTTGTACACGAAGTACATCCAGTTTTGGCCGTAACTATCTCTACATTCTTGCACATTCAATGTGGGTCAAATGATGATACCGTGCCAACTTTAAACCTTTTCAGAGTCCATTTGAAATGCTTTTCAATTTCAGGGTCTTATAGCTCAAAATAATCAGTAAATGCATGAAAATAACAAATGAAGTCAGAAAGGGTTGAAAATTGATGATGTGGCTTTGAATGGTGCATTTCGAGCACAAAAAAACTATGGATTTAAAATAAGTTCAAAAAAATGAAATCCCTTTGTAAGAGACGAGTTTCCGTATGAAACCCTGATACTTCGAAAGAGACTATTCGTTTTGTACACGAAGTGCATCCAGTTTTTGCCGTAACCCTCTCTACATTCTTGCACATGCTATGTGGGTCAAATGATGGTAACATGCCAACTTTCAACCTTTTTAGAGTTCATTTGAAATTTTCAGGGTCTTATGTGACGCCCCCGATTTGACCGTACACTAATCATGCACGCAAATGTGTACGACCAAGATCAGGGACTCACGGGAAGATATCACAACACAACTCTAAAACATAAATAAGTCATACAAGCATCATAATACAAGCCAGGGGCCTCGAGGGCTCGAATACAAGTGCTCGATCATAGACGAGTCAGCGGAAGCAACAATATCTGAGTACAGACATAAGTTAAACAAGTTTGCCTTAAGAAGGCTAGCACAAAAGTAGCAACGATCGAAAAGGCAAGGCCTCCTGCCTGGGACCTCCTAACTACTCCTGGTCGTCGTCAGCGGCCTGCACGTAGTAGTAGGCACCTCCAGTGCCGTGGGAGTCGTCGTCGACGGTGGCGTCTGGCTCCTGGGTTTCAACCTCTGGTTGTGACAACCAGATAGAAA
>NW_025298510.1:0-949 GCF_018294505.1 Triticum aestivum | reverse complement strand
GGGTTTTGTTTAGATTAAAAGTTCGCCATAGCTGCAACTTCGCGTACTTCGTTTGTGTTCAACGACCAGACCAAGGCGTCACAGAACCCCACCTTGATCAATAAAGCTTTCATCTTATATTCGCAATATCCAGATTGCAATCTTAGTTTCTTGCTTGTTCTTCGTTTGCTCGCAGGAAACAGACCTTCGTGGTCAGGTTGATTGTGCTCCGGCGTGGTCAATAACCTCTCGGAGTTGGTTTAGCGATTGCTAAGGCGCGACGTCCTCGCACGTTCGTAGTCGGATCGTCAAAGTCGACTTCCACCAAAGCGAAATCCACCATCTCATCGAAAGACGGGACACCTTTGCCTCTATCAAGTGGTATCAGATTTCCAGGTTGCTCGGTGAGATTTTACAGTTTTTTGTAGTTTAGATCGAGTCTGTTCTTCATACCTACAGTCCACGAAAAAGCCACAAAAAAAAATTAGGGTTAGTTCATCATATCCGAACCAATCTGAGCCTTTGCATAATCTTTTTAGGGTTTTGCTTTGTTGAATTTGCGGTTGCATCGTCGTGTCTAGTTGCTGGTCTTAGAGTCTAGTCTTTTAGAGTTTCGAGTTCTGGTCATAAGTTGTCACGCCGCCGCCGCACCATTATCATCACCCCTGCCATCTACCACCACCGCTTATCCGCCACCGCTTCGAATCCGTATCCATATACCACCACCAATCCGAGTTCTTGTCATATTAGGTTTGTTTTCGAGATCCCTCTAGATTCCAATTCGTGTTTCCTTGCCGGAGTAGGTTTCGGAAAAAAAAAAGAGTCGGGTAGCCACGCTCCGTTTAGGCCCAAAATTTTTCGAAAACGCATTTTTCGAAAAATTTTCTGGCTATCCTATTTTTAGGTGTTTCTGAGTGTTTTGAGACAGGTGCCATTATAGGAAGTTTTTTTTGACCCGTTTCCAGTTTTT
>NW_025298509.1:0-949 GCF_018294505.1 Triticum aestivum | reverse complement strand
AAAAACTGGATGCACTTCGTGTACAAAACGGACAATCTCTTTCAAAGTATCAGGATTTCATCCGGAAACTCGTCTGTTACAAAGGGATTTCATTTTTTTAAACTGATTTGAACTCCTCACTTTTTGTGTGTTCAAAATGCACCATTCAAAGCCACATCATCATTTTTAAATCCTTTCTGACTTCATTTGTTATTTTTCATGCATTTACTAATTATTTTGAGCTATAAGACCCTAAAATTGAAACGCATTTTAAATGAACTCTGAAAAGGTTGAAACTTGAAATGATATCATCATTTCATCCACACAGCATGTGCAAGAAAGTTGAGAGGTTTACGGCAAAAACTGGATGGACTTCGTGTACAAAATGGACAATCTCTTTCAAAGTATCAGGATTTCATCCGGAAACTCGTCTGTTACAAAGGGATTTCATTTTTTAAAACCTATTTGAACTCCTGACTTTTTGTGTGTTCAAAATGCACCATTCAAAGCCACATCATCATTTTTCAATCCTTTCTGACTTCATTTGTTATTTTTCATGCAATTACTAATTATTTTTAGCTATAAGACCCTAAAATTGAAAAGCATTTCAAATGAACTCTGAAAAGGTTGAAACTTGGCATGATATCATCATTTCATCCACATAGCATGTGCAAGAAAGTTGAGAGGGTTACGGCAAAAACTGGATGCACTTCGTGTACAAAACGGACAATCTCTTTCAAAGTATCAGGATTTCATCCGGAAACTCGTCTGTTACAAAGAGATTTCATTTTTTAAAACTTATTTGAACTCCTGACTGTTTGTGTGTTCAAAATGCACCATTCAAAGCCACATCATCATTTTTCAATCCTTTCTGACTTCATTTGTTATTTTTCATGCATTTACTAATTATTTTGAGCTATAAGACCCTAAAATTGAAAAGCATTTCAAATGAACTCTGAAAAGGTTGAAA
>NW_025298508.1:0-949 GCF_018294505.1 Triticum aestivum | reverse complement strand
TTTTTTTCAGTTTTTTGTTCTGTTTTCTGCATTATTTAGTTTTTGTTGTTTTTTGCTTTATTTTTTAATTCTTTTTGCTTTTAGTTTTAGAAAAATTATAAACTTTCTGTTAGTGCCATTAGTTTTCAAATCTGAAAACTCTTTTTTTGTTTCCTTTGTTGCTTTATTTATTTTATTTTGTTTCTACTTACAACAAAATACTTATTGTTGCTATTTATATTTTTTTTCAGTTTTTTGTTCTATTTTCTGCATTATTTATTTTTTGTTGTTTTTTGCTTTATTTTTTAATTCTTTTTGCTTTTAGTTTTAGAAAAATTATAAACTTTCTGTTAGTGCCATTAGTTTTCAAATTTGGAAACTTTTTTTTTGTTTTCTTTGTTGCTTTATTTATAAACCGGTGTGAGCGCCCTTCGGTTGGCGAGGTTTTAAAATTCATAGTTTCCAAATGAACTCTGAAAAAGTTGGCATAGCATGTGCATGTACAAAACAGACAATGGTATCATACTCGTCTGTTACAAAGTTGGCATGTTATCATCATAATAGTTGCGGGAGAAAGTCTTCACTTTTTCTTCGCTTGTGTCGTTTGCTTATTGCGCCGTAACCATGGATAATCTTCATCGTTTATCAGGATGCTTGGGTCAGCCTTGACTTTGAAGGGGGGAATTTCATGAAACTTTTCATACTCTTCAGACATGTCTGTCTTGCCCTCCACTCCCAGGATGTCCCTTTTTCCTGAAAGAACTATGTGGCGCTTTGGCTCATTGTATGATGTATTCGCTTCCTTATCTTTTCTTTTCCTCGGTCTGGTAGACATGTCCTTCACATAGATAACCTGTGCCACATCATTGGCTAGGACGAACGGTTCGTCAGTGTACCCAAGATTTTTCAGATCCACTGTGGTCATTCCGTACTGTGGGTCTACCTGTACCCCGCCTCCTGACAGATTGAC
>NW_025298507.1:0-949 GCF_018294505.1 Triticum aestivum | reverse complement strand
GGTTAGTGCGTATAGGCTCGTAGCCAACTCAGATCAAATACCAAGATCTCGTTAAGCGTGTTAAGTGTCCGCGAACGCCGAACAGGGCCAGGCCCACCTCTCTCCTAGGCGGTCTCAACCTGCCCTGTCGCTCCGCCACAAAGATCCACACAGAGGGCCGTCGGGACAAAGGTCCTTTCAGCCCCCAATCCGTGAATCACTCGCGGGTACTCTTCGAGCTGACCCGACTTTAGTCACCATCTGTATAGTATGTATGTATGTATAGTATATACCCGTGATCACCTCTCGAGTGATCACGGCCCAATAGTATAGCAAGGCAGACTGACAAGAATGTAGGGCCAATGATGATAAACTAGCATCCTATACTAAGCATTTAGGATTGCAGGTAAGGTATCAACAGATGTAGCAACAATGTCAGGCTATGCATCAGAATAGGATCAACGGAAAGCAGTAACAGGCTACACTACTCTAATGCAAGCAGTATAGAGAAGAGTAGGCGATATCTGGTGATCAAAGGGGGGGGGCTTGCCTGATTGCTCTGGCAAGGAGGGGTCGTCAACTCCGTAGTCGAACTGGGCAGCAGCAGCGTCGGTCTCGTAGTCTACCGGAGAGAAGAGGGGGAAGAAACAATGAATACAATGCAAACAAATGCATATCGATGCATGACATGACAAGTAACGATGCTAGGTGGGCCCTAACGTGGTATGAGGTGGTACCGGTTAAGGGGGGAAACATCCGGGAAAGTATTCCCGGTGTTTCGCGTTTTCGGACAGATGAACCGGAGGGGGAAAGTTGCGAGTTCGATAGGTTAGGGGTGTGTGGCGGACGAACGGACTGCGTATCCGGAATCGTCTCGTCGTTCTGAGCAACTTTCATGTTGAAAATATTTTAATCCGAGTTACGGATTAAAAGATATGATTTTCTAAAGATTTTATTAATTTCTGGAATT
>NW_025298506.1:0-949 GCF_018294505.1 Triticum aestivum | reverse complement strand
ACTTCGAATACCCAGAATTTGGGAACGATCCAAGGAACATCGTGCTGGGCGCGAGCACCGATGGAGTCAATCCGTTTGGCAGCCAGAGAAGCACACATAGCACCTGGCCTGTGTTTGTGTGGATGTACAACCTTCCCCCCTGGTTGTGCATGAAGAGGAAGTACATTCACATGAGTATGCTAATTGAAGGGCCGAAACAACCAGGGAACGACATCAATCTGTATCTGGGGCTGCTGAAAGAGGAGCTTGACACGCTGTGGAAAACGCCAGCCAATACGTGGGACGCCGCAGAGAAAGAATATTTCCCTATGAGAGCCGCACTGCTCACGACGGTGCACGACTATCTCGGTTACGGATATCTTGCGGGGCAGGTAGTCCACGGATTTTCTGGATGCGTAAGGTGCATGGATGACACAACGTATCGCCAGCTAGATAGAGATCCCAGGTCTTCGAAAACCGTGTTCATGGGACATCGAAGGTGGCTTCACGACGATGACCCGTGGAGGAAACGCAAGGATCTGTTCGATGGTGAAACCGAACCCCGAAAACGCCCGTGTACGAGGAGCGGCGAGGAAATAGACAAGCTGTTGAAAAATTGGAAAGAGTGCCCACTGCCGGGAAAGAAGCAAAAGGCGCCAGAGCCGGGAAAGAAGCGAAAGGTGCCAGAGCCGCTGCTGAAGGTATGGAAAACGAGGTCTGTTTTCTGGGACTTGCCGTACTGGAAGATCCACCGTGTGCCTCACAGCCTTGATGTCATGCATATCACGAAGAACGTGTGCGAGAGTCTGCTTGGTACCCTGCTCAACATGCCAGAGAGGACCAAAGATGGGCCGAAAGCAAGGGCAGACTTGAAATCAATGGGCATCAGGCAGGAGCTTCACGCTATATATGATGATGATGATGATGATGATGATGATGATGATGATGATGATGATGATGATGATGATGA
>NW_025298505.1:0-949 GCF_018294505.1 Triticum aestivum | reverse complement strand
CGACTTGATGAGAGGAGAGAGAGGGGGGGGCAGCAGCTTGGGGGAGGGGGCAAGGTGCGGCGGCGGGGCTTCCCGTGTCCGCCATGGACACGACGACGGCGGCGTCGTGCGGGGAGAGGAGAGGGGCGCGGGGGTGGGCCGGCGGCCTGGGCTCGGCCCAGCGGGCGCGCGCGTCCTTTTTTTTTATAAGTTCCGCGGAAAATAATTCACAGAAAAATAAATAAAAATCAGAAAAATATAAAATAAATTTTCCCCGTCTAGTTAGAAAATCTAGAATAGGGTGAACAATTTTTTAACACAAAATAAATATTTTGAAAAACATGCAATATTTTTAATGCAATAAAAATAGCAAATAAAATCCAAATAATTCCAATAAATGATTTTAACATTTTTCCTCCAGTATTTCAATTGTTTTGGAGAAGTCATATTTTCTCCTCTCGTTTATTTTTAAAATGAAATATTTTTCCGGAGAGAAAATAATTAAAACCAAAATCCTCGTTTTATAATTTGACGAAAATCAAATATAAAAATTCGAGAAAATCCCCAACTCTCTCCGAGGGTCCTTGAGTTGCTTAGGATTTATCGAGGATTTGTCAAAATGCAATAAAACATGATATGCAATGATGATCTATGTATAACATTCCAAATTGAAAATTTGGGATGTTACAAACCTACCCCCCTTAAGATGAATCTCGCCCTCGAGATTCGGGTTGGCTAGAAAACAGGTGGGAGTGGTCCTTCCGTAGATCTTCCTCTCGCTCCCAGGTGGCTTCATCCTCCGTGTGGTGACTCCACTGAACTTTGCAAAACTTGATAACCTTGCTGCGGGTAACTCGGCTGGCATACTCGAGAATCTTAACTGGTTTCTCCTCATAGGTCAAATCACTTTCCAGCTGAATCGCTTCCAGTGGCACAGTATCTCTCAGCGGTATCTCAGCCATCTCTGCGT
>NW_025298504.1:0-949 GCF_018294505.1 Triticum aestivum | reverse complement strand
TTTGCAGCACATATCACATATATAAGTTTCATATCCAGCACATATCCAACACATATCTAGCACATAAGTTTCATATCACATATCACATCAGTTTCATCCATACACATTGTTCATACATAAGGAAGTTCCATCCATACACATTGTTCCATCCATATATATATATTACAATGCAAAGTGTCATGAAGATAGCAAGCTAGATACAATGCAAAGTTTCATCAAAGGAAAAGCAAGCACTCCATCATAGCAAGCTAGCTTCCATCAAGTGAATGAAATCTGCAAAATGGTAAATAAGAAAGTTAGAAATAGGTGACTAGAACAAGAAGAAGACTAGAACAAGAAGAAGACTAGAACAAGAAGTATATGTCATTTATGAGCTAACTTAGGTGAAATGGATCATATATGAGCTAACTAAGTTGAAATGGGTTGTTTATGAGCTAACTTAGTTGAAATGGATCATTTATGAGCTAACTTAGTTGAAATGGGTCGTTTATGAGCTAACTAAGGTGAAGGGCATCGTTTTTGAGCTAAGTAAGGTGAAATGGGTCATTTTGGAGGTAACCTAGTTGAAATGGATCATTTTTGAGCTAACTTAGTTGAAATGGATCGTTTTTGAGGTAACTAAGGTGAAATGGATCGTTTTTAGCTCACTTAGGTCAAATGGATCGTTTTTGAGCTAACTTAGTTGAAATGGATCGTTTTTGAGCTAACTTTGTTGAAATGGATCATTTTTGAGCTAATTTAGTTGAAATGGATCGTTTTTGAGCTAACTTAGGTGAAATGGATCATTTATGAGCTAATTTAGTTGAAATGGATCTTTTTGAGCTAACTTAGGTGAAATGGATCATTTAAGAGCTAATTTAGGTGAAATGGATCGTTTTTTAGCTCACTTAGGTCAAATGGATCGTTTATGAGCTAAATTAGTTGAAATGGATCGTTTATGAGATAACCT
>NW_025298503.1:0-949 GCF_018294505.1 Triticum aestivum | reverse complement strand
GCGATCTATGATGTCTCTTACCGATTTACTGCTCTCATTTTGGGGTTATGCTTTAGAGACTGCCGCATTCACTTTAAATAGGGCACCGTCTAAATCCGTTGAGACGACACCGTATGAATTATGGTTTGGGAAGAAACCTAAGCTGTCGTTTCTAAAAGTTTGGGGATGCGATGCTTATGTCAAGAAACTTCAACCTGAAAAGCTCGAACCCAAATCGGAAAAATGCGTCTTCATAGGATACCCTAAGGAAACTATTGGGTATACCTTCTACCTCAGATCCGAAGGCAAGATCTTCGTTGCCAAGAACGGGTCCTTTCTAGAGAAGGAGTTTCTCTCGAAAGAATTGAGTGGGAGGAAAGTGGAACTTGATGAGGTGATAGTCACCCCTTCCGAACCGGAAAGTAGCGCAGCGCGGGAAAATGTTCCTGTGGTGCCTACACCGACTAGGGAGGAAGTTGATGATGATGATCATGAAGCTTCGGATCAAGTTACTACTGAACTTCGTAGGTCCACAAGGACACGTTCCGCACCAGAGTGGTATGGCAACCCTGTCCTGGAAATCATGTTGTTAGACAACGGTGAACCTTCGAACTATGAAGAAGCGATGGCGGGCCCGGATTCCGACAAATGGCTAGAAGCCATGAAATCCGAGATAGAATCCATGTATGAAAACAAAGTATGGACTTTGACTGACTTGCCCGATGAGCGGCGAGCCATAGAAAACAAATGGATCTTTAAGAAGAAGACGGACGCAGATGGTAATGTGACCATCTACAAAGCTCGACTTGTCGCTAAGGGTTATCGACAAGTTCAAGGGGTTGACTACGATGAGACTTTCTCACCCGTAGCGAAGCTGAAGTCCGTCCGAATCATGTTAGCAATTGCCGCATACTATGATTATGAGATATGGCAGATGGACGTCAAAACGGCATTCCTTAACGGCTTCCTT
>NW_025298502.1:0-949 GCF_018294505.1 Triticum aestivum | reverse complement strand
TGAGTTTTAGTTGCCACCTTAAGTTGAACCATTATTAACAATCTCACATCTGTCATGGATATCACTCAAACCCAATCCACGTCTACGAGCATAGCATGGCAATAATAAAAGCAACGTAGAAGTAACTCCCAAGGGTTTGATAATAAAACAGGTAATAGGTTCCTACCTCATCAACTACTTCCCAATACCCACAGTTTATTAGATCCTAACCATGCAATGTGTTTGAGGAAATAGATCTAATGCAATAAAAACTGGGTATGAACGGGGTATGATCAAAGTGTTACTTGCCTTGCTGATGATCCGCAAAACCTAGCGATTCGAAGTAACAAGCGGCACACTCCGGGTACTCTATCGCAAACAGACAAGCATACAATCAGTACTCAACTAATGCACAGGTAAAACTCGAATGAAAGATCCAACCAGAAAGTTCAACTTAAGAACTCCGGTTTGCAAAAAGAATCAACTCGAAAGAAACAATGAAAGTCAAACGGCGAAAGAAAGAAACTTCGTTTGCTAATCTGGATCTAGGTCAAATTTTACTGTAGCAAAAACTTGTTTGAGTAGGTTAAACGGAAAGAGAATTTCGAGATGAAACTCTAGGCGCTTGAATCACCTGATTTCGATAAACGAGCGAGAAGTTAAACAGAAACGAAGATTCGATCAAAAATCGAATCTGAGGAAATAACGAGAAAATCCGCCGAAAAAGAAAGACGGACGAACGGTTAAAGAACGGATGTTCGTTAACAGAGAAAAACCGACGAACGCGTTCGTTAAAACGAACGGTTCGGTGAACGCTCGTAAAATAAGAAAACCGAAAAAAAACCGATCTAGGGTTTTTTTTTAAATGAAGGGTTTTTTTTTAACAAAAAACCGGTCAACGCAAAACGGCAGTGAGGCAGTACCTCGTCGGGGCTACTCCGGCGAGGGGCTCCGGCGGGGCGGGGTGCGG
>NW_025298501.1:0-949 GCF_018294505.1 Triticum aestivum | reverse complement strand
AGGCGCCGTTCGCGGCGCCGAATCTGGTGTAGTGGCGATGCAGCAAAAGATCCAGGACGAAGGCTCTGATTACCAACTGTGAGGATCTCGGATCTAACTCACACAAGCTAACACGAAATTGGGGAAATCGAGCTAGATGTTTGAAATTCAGACGCTGTCCTCCCAACCACCCACACGTCTGTATCAGTACAGCCTCGGCCGAAGCCGCCTGGTCCATCGCCAAAAGAAAAGAGAAAGCAAGCAACGGCTATAAGTAATATTACACCCAACTTAACGGGCCCAGTTTGGGCTAGCAAGCCACTGGGGAATCTTCTTGGGCCTGGTAGACTTGGGCCTTGGCCTTGGTCCTTTAGCCGTCTTGCCGTTGTCGACAAGAGCTTCTGTTGGTGCTGTTCCTCCATCTGCAGTCGTAGTAGAGGGTGACAGTGGGCTACTGACATAGCTCCAACCTTTTGGCTGTCGGTTTACAACACTTTGTCGTCATCGTGCCTCTCGCCGGTAATAGCAGAGGCAGTCGCTGCTTCTGGCAAATTTACCTCACCGACCTCACGTTCATTGCTACTTCCATCGACCTCACGTTCCAGCAGTTGGTATCGCCGGTTCCAGCTTCTGCTTAGCCGGTTCAGCTAACGCCCTCTCCGCTTGCAGCATGCAGTTGCAGCGATTGCAGCTCGCAGCTTCCCAGGGTCTTGCAAGCCCTGGCCTCACGACACGCGCCGCCTCGCCGACCATGCACAGCTCCAACAAATATGCCCAAGCACATGCCCTAATCTAGGGGTGGACCCGACAAGGCGTTGTAGAACTGCCCACTTAGTACCATGAAAGAAAATAATCTTTTTTATCATGTAATATGCCAGTTCATCGAATAACTTAGTGCAGTTTTTAAAATCTCCATATCATGTATTAGATTGTTCAAAAGAACAGTACTTTGTATTTACATCACACCTAT
>NW_025298500.1:0-949 GCF_018294505.1 Triticum aestivum | reverse complement strand
GTATACAATTCCCTTTGTCAATCGGTATGTTACTTGCCCGAGATTCGATCGTCGGTATCCCAATACCTTGTTCAATCTCGTTACCGGCAAGTCTCTTTACTCGTACCGCAATGCATGATCCCGTGACTAACGCCTTAGTCACATAGAGCTCAATATGATGATGCATTACCGAGTGGGCCCAGAGATACCTCTCCGTCATACGGAGTGACAAATCCCAGTCTCGATCCGTGCCAACCCAACAGATACTTTCGGAGATACCCGTAGTGCACCTTTATAGTCACCCAGTTACGTTGTGATGTTTGGCACACCCAAAGAACTCCTACGGTATCCGGGAGTTGCACGATCTCATGGTCTAAGGAAAAGATACTTGACATTGGAAAAGCTTCTAGCAAACGAAACTACACGATCTTTTATGCTATGCTTAGGATTGGGTCTTGTCCATCACATCATTCTCCTAATGATGTGATCCCGTTATTAATGACATCCAATGTCCATAGTCAGGAAACCATGACTATCCGTTGATCAACGAGCTAGTCAACTAGAGGCTTACTAGGGACACGTTGTGGTCTATGTATTCACACATGTATTACGATTTCCGGACAATACAATTATAGCATGAACAATAGACAATTACCATGAACAAAGAAATATAATAATAACCATTTATTATTGCCTCTAGGGCATATTTCCAACAGTCTCCCACTTGCACTAGAGTCAATAATCTAGTTACATTGTGATGAATCGAACACCCATTGCGTCCTGGTGTTGATCATGTTTTGCCCTAGGGAGAGGTTTAGTCAACGGATCTGCTACATTCAGGTCCGTATGTACTTTACAAATATCTATGTCTCCATTTTGAACACTTTCACGAATGGAGTTGAAGCGACGCTTGATATGCCTGGTCTTCCTGTGAAACCTGGGCTCCTTCGCAAGTGCAATAGCTCCAGTG
>NW_025298499.1:0-949 GCF_018294505.1 Triticum aestivum | reverse complement strand
GCTCGCACAAACCCCTTGGTTTTTGTGAACCATTCAGTGCTCCATTTGTTCTGACCAGTGTGACCGGTGTACATCCACGCACGATCACTCATCTTGACTTTCAGAGCTACTAGACACACAACAAATATATATATATATAATTCACCATGTATGTATTCATCAGTTGATCTACTTTGTCAATTTTATTACGTCCATGCAACCTACACTCTAATAGGTAATGATAGGTCCTAATCCCACCCGAGTATGTTTAGATTGGGTTCATTTTCCCATGCTATGCCCCGGATCCTACGCAAAATTTCGGCAGCACCTCCCCGCTGTTCTCCTGATACACGTCTCTGCAATAAACAGAGAGGATGTGTACCCGGAGAACAACAGGGGAGGCACTGACGAAATTTATGCGTCGGATCCGGAGCAAAGCATATGGGAAAACGAACCCAATCTAAACATACTCGGGCTGTCCATGGATAGCGATTCGAAAGAATCAAGGTTATAAATATGCAAATGCATGCATATTTATAACTATGACGCTTTCGAACGGGAGACACATATTGGTTACGCATACTGATGATTCAAGACACATATATATCTAGCTATCAAGTTTCATCGGAATAGATCAAATAATTAATGGGGGAGGAGGACATGTCATTTGTGCTCACCCGCGAACGAAGGGGCAGAGCTCGTCAAACGCACGGCGAGGTCGTCGAACACCAAACCTCGCAGCGATGAAACAACTGCACATTTAAAACTACCCGATCAACACAATTATATATGATGTTTTTCGTAACAAAATCGAAAGATATATGACCTAACTAATAATTCACAAATATATGACCCCGTCGGCTTCTGGAAGGCCAAAGAACACCTTTTCGGGGTCGGGGTCTCGGGGTCGGGGTGTCGGGTCGGGGTGCCGGGTCGGGGTCGGGGTGCCGTGTCGGTGTCGGGGTCGGGG
>NW_025298498.1:0-949 GCF_018294505.1 Triticum aestivum | reverse complement strand
AAAAAAAGTCAGAGAGAAAAAAAGGAGAGAAAGAAAAAAAAAGTGTGAGGAAAAAAAAGAGAAGAAAAAAAAACAAAAAAAATCGGCACAAACTTTTTCAGAGGAAAGTTGGAGACAAAGTTGTTGATATATCCTGCTTGGCTATTGTTTCACCTCATTATCTTTACTGCCGTTGTGATCTTCACTTATATCTTGCTGTCCAGAGCTACTTAGTATCCTTTATTTATGCTAGTTGTGCTACGACATGTCCTCATTAGTGTTCTAGGCTCGCGTCTCTAGTCTAGTCTAGCCTAGGACCAGCACAGTACCGTCGTTGAGCGTTTATTCAACATTGCATCTTTGAATTGATTATTGCTAATCTTTTGCTACCATATATAGCCAACCCAGCTCCACATATTTCTACACCGTGTATACGTACGCTCCCCTGGCAATCGCTTTACTCAATATTCGGAGTTACTTGACACCGCTGGTTGCTGATCACCGCCTGCTGCATGGTAAGAACTTGTAAGACATTGATATTTGCTTTACTGTGAGCGTTTTACCACCACATCCTAGTAGTTATAGGAACATTATTTTTGGGTTTTGTTTCTTGTTCTACTAATCATGACAGGATGCAGAGTCAATTCATGGGCTTTGTCGATCGCGGGAGACGTGCCACCACCTTTGCAAATACCACAACCGTCACGAGAGGTGCACAAACATCCAAATGCACATGATCAGGTTAATGTATCTATACCACCATTTAATGGCCGTTTTAAACCTGCTTTATATATTGAATGGGAGTTCGACATAAAAAATATATTTGCTTCCCATAATTTCGATGAACATAAAAAGGTTAAGGTTGCGGTTGGTTCTTTCACTGGTTATGCTTTGGTTTGGTGGAGTGAATATTGTCGGTTACACCCTGATTATATACCTACTACTTGGGATGATTTGAAACTTGCCATGC
>NW_025298497.1:0-949 GCF_018294505.1 Triticum aestivum | reverse complement strand
CTCTGTCTTCTCTCCTCGCGGGGGCGCGTCAGCGCACCCGCTGGGTGTAGCCCCCGAGATTCGGGCCGACTGCTGAGCAGTCAGGCCGGATCTCCCGGCGACTACTTTGTCTTCTCTCCCCGCGGGGGCGCGTCAGCGCACCCGCTGGGTGTAGCCCCCGAGATTCGGGCCGACTGCTGAGCAGTCGGGCCGGATCTCCCGGCGACTACTTTGTCTTCTCTCCTCGCGGGGGCGCGTCAGCGCACCCGCTGGGTGTAGCCCCCGAGATTCGGGCCGACTGCTGAGCAGTCGGGCCAGATCTCCCGGCGACTACTTTGTCTTCTCTCCTCGCGGGGGCGCGTCAGCGCACCCGCTGGGTGCGCCGTCGGAGCAGGAGGCAGACCAGCCGGCTTGGCACTGCCGACAGCGTGGGTCACGACTGACCGTCCGAGTGGCGAAGCAGGCGGACGAATCATCCGGACGGGTGTTTCTATTCTTCTCTTTGTCCCAGCCGACTTCTTTCTCTCTCTCTCTTTTTTTTGGGCAGTCGGCCCTCTCTTCCTTTGCACGAGCAGCCGGCTACAGCAGGCAGACGGCCCTTTTCCTCTCCTTTTTCCTTCTTTCTCTTTTTACATCCCAGCTACTTGTGCAGCCGGCTGCGGGGAACGATGGCGGGATGCAGCCGCCACGGGAGCCGGCGAGCGCGTGGGGTAGGGGCCAGCAAGGGCCTGTAGGCGCACAGGGGGACGCGAGCGCGACCGGGGGAGGCCGGAGCCGGCAGGCGGGCAGGTCGACAAGGCGGCGAGCTGGCGGAGCCGGTGTGGGGGAGGCCGGAGCAGGCAGGCGGGCGAGGCCGAACCGGGGCGACTCGGCAAGGGCGGAGGCGACCCGGCGGCTGGCGCGGGAGTTGCGAGCCGGGCCCGGCAGGCGGAGCGGAACAGCCGGCCACTGTCGGAGGCGGTCGTGCGGG
>NW_025298496.1:0-949 GCF_018294505.1 Triticum aestivum | reverse complement strand
CGAACGAAACTCGAAGAGGAAAGAATCAACCTCGTTCTTGATGGCGCGTGCACGTGCTCTTGTCATTGGTCCTCTCGGTGCTTGCGGTGGTGGGTGGACGTCCATGGGGATGGTCGCGGGATGCTCCGCATCACCCACCCCACTCATTCAGCACACCCACACCACATCTCACCTCTCCCCCGAGCTCAAGTCATCCCCCTCTTTCTTTCTATCACAAGAGCCTCTCAAATCTCTCTCATTTGGTTGACATTTCTCCGGTGGATTCATAGCACTTTCATCACCCAAGGTACCTCTCTCAGTTCCCCTCATTTTATTGGTTGAAATCTTGGTTTGTGTGCATTAGCTCATTTATTGCAAACCCTAGTTCATCATTTTGGTGTGTGGTCAAATCAATTAGTATGATGCATTTAAGCTTATGTTTGTGTATCTAGATCTAGTGCTATGATTAGTGGTCATCTTTGGGGTTATGGTTAGGCTTAAGTCTGTCCAAATCATGTTAGCGATTGCCGTATTTTATGATTATGAAATTTGGCAAATGGATGTCAAAACTGCATTCCTTAATGGATATCTTAAGGAAGAGTTGTATATGATGCAACCAGAAGGTTTTTTCGATCCTAAAGGTGCTGACAAAGTGTGCAAGCTCTAGCGATCCATTTATGGACTGGTGCAAGCCTCTCGGAGTTGGAATATACGCTTTGATAGTGTGATCAAAGCATATGGTTTTATACAGACTTTTGGAGAAGATTGTATTTACAAGAAAGTGAGTGGGAGCTTTGTAGCATTTCTGATATTATATGTGGATGACATATTGTTGATCGGAAATGATATAGAATTTCTGGATAGCATAAAAGGATACTTGAACAAGAGTTTTTTCAATGAACAATAGAGATAGATCGAGACGCTTAATTGGACTTTCACAAAGCACATACCTTGATAAAGTTTTGAAGAA
>NW_025298495.1:0-949 GCF_018294505.1 Triticum aestivum | reverse complement strand
GGGGGGTTAAACAGGATTAAATTAATCCTAATTAGGGGTTAGTGGCGCTGGGGCCCACTGTCAGTGTCAGGGGGGGTTAACTAACAGTAGTTAGCGCTAATCTAACCACCTGGCCGACAGGGCCCACGCGTCAGTGACCCTGGGGGGTCAAACCCCAGGTCGGGCAAGTCAAACCCCACCGGCGACATGACGCCGGCGAGGTCCGAGACGGCGGCGAAAGTGCTTTTTGCCATTCCGGCAACCAAATGGACGGCGGAAGGCATCTACGTGTTGCTGAGGTTGAGCCGCGTCTATTGGTGGTGGTGGTTGGGCTCGGGGTGGCCGGAGTTGACGGCGGCGAGCTCGGCTGCGGCGGCCGGAGTTCGGGTGCGGTCGGGATCAGTGTTGCAGGGGGTTTGGGGAAGCGTTGGTGCGTGCTGCGTGCTCCTGGTGAGGTGGGGAGCACGATGGTGTGCTCGGTTGGCTGCTACGGCGACCGTGGCCACGACGGCGACATCGCCGGCGGCGTGGAGGTCTTGGACGAGGTGGGGCTAGGGCCTAGAGGTCGCAAGAGACCAGGGGAGAAGGGGGAAATGATCCGGGGGCTCACCGCGGAGCTGCAGGGATGGTTAGCGGGCTCGGGGACGCGCTGGTGACGGTGAATTCGACGGCGACGACGGTCGGAGCCCGAAGAGGGGAACGGCGACGTGGCGGTGATGCAGGGCTTCCGGGGAGCTGTGGAGCGGTGGGGAGGAAGAGGGAGTCGAGGCGGAGCTTCTGAGCTAGTCGGGGGAGCGAGGGGTGGCCGGAGGCGATGGCTATGGCGAACGGCGGCGACGGTGGTGTTCGGCCGTGAGAGAGAGAGAGCGAGGGAGAGGAGAGGAGAGCCGGGGGAGAGTGAGAGAGAGCAGGGGGAGAGTCGTGGCGTCGTCCAGGGCGTCGAGCGAGGAGGGGAGGGCAGGCAAGCAGG
>NW_025298494.1:0-949 GCF_018294505.1 Triticum aestivum | reverse complement strand
TGTTGGGTGATTTTTTGTGATTTCTCTGGGTTTGTTTGGACATTTTTATGCATTAACTAAGTTTTCAATGCATTTTATGTGCATCATTCAAATTTGAACTACATGCACATGCTCCAGTGCATATAAATTGGTTGAAAAATCAAATCTGTTTCCTTGGCTGCATGCTTAGGTCCGATGCAAGAAATGGGAATGAATTTCAAACACCGGGGCACCGTTGATTGCCAGCAAAACATTGAGATGCCTAGTTTTTAAATTGTAGTAAATCCAAAACTCGTCTGAAAATCATGAAACTTGGAATGCTATCATGGAGCGGCATCAACATGCCGTCGTACAAATTTTATCCCATTTGAGGCAGGTTTTGGTATATGCTTCCTCACAAACCTGAGCTTCTCGCAACAAGCATGATGGTTTTCGGTAGGGAACGTCCACCGTCGTGGACGAAACGATATCCATTGTGTCTTATTGCTTTCAATTTTTTTCTCGTGTCAACATAGAACAACAAGAGTGTTGTGTGATTTTTTGTGTTTTTTCGGAGTTCGTTTGCACATTTTTATGCATTAGCCGAGTTTTCAATGCATTTCAGGTGAACAATTCAAATTTTAACTACATGCACATGCTCTAGTGCATATAAATTGGTTGAAAAATCAAATCTGTGTCCTTGGGTGCATGCTTCGGTCCCATGCAAGAAATGGGAATGAATTTCAAACACCGGTGCACCGTTGATTGCCGGCAAAGCATTAAGATGCCTGGTTTTTAAATTCTAGTAAATCCAAAACTCGTCTGAAATTCATGAAACTTGGCATGCTATCATGGAGCGGCATCAACATGCCGTGGTACAAATTTTGTCCCATTTGGGGTAGGTTTGGGTATATGCTTCTCACAAGCCAGAGCTTCTCACAACAAGCATGATGGTTTTCGGTAGGGAACATCCCACCTTTGTGGACGAAAC
>NW_025298493.1:0-949 GCF_018294505.1 Triticum aestivum | reverse complement strand
GTGATTTCCACCATTAACGAACCCCGGGGCATGCTTACGTGTCGGTCATCAATAATCGCGGTTTTCGTCGATTCTGACCCGTTTCGTGGACTATTACTCAACGTTTTGTGGTCCCAAAGCGATTTCCATGGTTGTCGAACCCCAACGTATGCTTACGTGTTGGTCGTCAAGACTCGCAAGTTTGGTCGATTCTGGCCCGTTCCTTGGACTATTACTCAGTTTTGGGATCTCGGACGGATTTCCATGATTGACGAACCCCGAATGCGTTTTTGTTTCGGTCATCAACACTCGCGTTTTTTGTCAATTCTGGCCCGTTTCATTGACTATTACTCATTGTTTTGGGGTCCCAAAATGATTTCCATAGTTGTTGACCCCTGAGGTGCTCTTACGTGTCGGTCATCAACACTCATAGTTTTGGCCGATTCTAGCCCGTTTCATGGACTATTAATCACGATTCTGGCCCGTTTGGGGTCCCGGAGAGAATTTTACGATTGACGATCCCCACGGTGCATTTACATGTATGTCGTCAACACTCACACTTTTGGCCAATTCTGACTGTTTCCTGGACTATTAATCACTCCTTTGGGGTCCCGGAGTGATTTCCACGATTAACTAACCCCGGGATGCGCTTACGTGTCGGTCATCAACACTCATGGTTTTTGTCGAGTCTGACCCGTTTCGTGGACTATTACTCAACGTTTTTTGGTCCCAAAGCGATTTCCATGGTTGTCGAACCCCAAGGTATGCCTACGTGTTGGTCGTCAAAACTCGCAGTTTGGTCGATTCTGGCCCGTTTCTTGGACTATTACTCAGTTTTGGGATCCGGACGGATTTCCACGATTGACAAACCCTGGATGCGTTTTCGTTTCGGTCATCAACACTCGCAGTTTTTGTCAATTCTGGCCCGTTTCATGGACTATTACTCATTGTTTTGGTGTCCCAAAACGAT
>NW_025298492.1:0-949 GCF_018294505.1 Triticum aestivum | reverse complement strand
TGGCAAAAGGTGTATCTGGGAGACATGGGACGATTTCCAGTATGAGGCGTACCGTATGAGGCGTCGCAGGGCCCATCTCGCCCTCGCAGCATGGCATACTATGATACTATCGCAATATTTTCTTCTATTTATTTTGTGTGTTTCATCAACTAGTGCCACTATAATATAATCACGCTTTTTCATTATCTGTGCAAACAGGGTTATTCAGCTGCATTTTGGTGGAACTGCACAAATGTACGTATGGAACCGGCATATATGTAGAGTGCGAGGTGTGCCAAGTAAAAATTGCCGACACCAACCATGCTGCATGCACTCATTAGCGTCCACCATCACCAGTGGGATGTGTGGCGCTCTCTGTGGACGGATCTTTCTCGGCAACAAATCCTCTAACCAAGTACTAGTATCTTATATTGGCAGTTTTCTAGGGAGTACTCTTTTCTGAAAGAAGCACCAATCTATTTTTCTTTATTTGTACACTATGTCACAACTTTGACCCAAAGGTCCAAAGCTATTTTAGGGTGTTTGGCGTAGTACTCGGAGATTAATTGTAAGCATGATTTTCATTAGCTGTCACACTGATTGTAAGCATGAGCGGGTGGAAGATTAGGTTAGTGCGAAGCTTACCATAAACCCTACCGCCTCCGTTGAAATGAGGCGAGCGTCGAGGGAACCGTGGAGAACGGGGAGGAAGCGACATCGCGCCATCCGGCCTCCTCTTGTAGTGGGAGAATGAATACTCCCATGGCTCCGGCTGGCTCTACACCCTCACGAACGACACACCATTCTCGATTGATTCGTTATCCTCTGGGTGCTCGACCTTCGACCTGTATGCCCACCACCTCCGCCTGACTGTCGCCTCGAGCGAATCTATCTGCTCCATCACCCAGAGGAGATACTCGAGGAACTCGGAGGACTGCGGCGTGACTGCCACCGAGGAGTACATGTACAT
>NW_025298491.1:0-949 GCF_018294505.1 Triticum aestivum | reverse complement strand
GCTTTAGTGCTGGTATGATCGCATCCGACATGTTACCCCCGTCTTCGTCCCTTATGCTTGCCCCTCCCAGCTCCACTACACACACGATTGCACATTCCTTTGGCCGCTCCCGCTCAACTACGGAGACGAGTTTTACCACGGTTCAACTGCACCAGTGCCTATTTACCATGGTTTCGACCCCTTTCAGAACACGCTTGCCGCCGCTAGACGCGTGAATAATGAGCAGCGAGCTAAAAATTACCGTAAACGTGCAAAATAATAAAACGTGCTAAACATACGTCGCGCTCGTGCGTTTTGTTTTGCACGCGGTGCAAAAAAATTAAAAAGGGAATGCAACACGAGGACTTCCCAGGAGGTCACCCATCCTAGTACTACTCTCGCCCAAGCACGCTTAACTTCGGAGCTCTGATGGGATCCGGTGCTTTAGTGCTGGTATGATCGCATAAGACATGTTACCCCCGTCTTCGTCCCTTATGCTTGCCCCTCCCAGCTCCACTACACACACGATTGCACATTCCTTTGGCCGCTCTCGCTCAACTACGGAGACGAGTTTTACCACGGTTCAACTGCACCAGTGCCTATTTACCATGGTTTCGACCCCTTTCAGAACACGCTTGCCGCCGCTAGACGCGTGAATAATGAGCAGCGAGCTAAAAATTACCGTAAACGTGCAAAATAATAAAACGTGCTAAACATACGTCGCGCTCGTGCGTTTTGTTTTGCACGCGGTGCAAAAAAATTAAAAAGGGAATGCAACACGAGGTCTTCCCAGGAGGTCACCCATCGTAGTACTACTCTCGCCCAAGCACGCTTAACTTCGGAGCTCTGATGGGATCCGGTGCTTTAGTGCTGGTATGATCGCATCCGACATGTTACCCCCGTCTTCGTCCCTTATGCTTGCCCCTCCCAGCTCCACTACACACACGATTGCACATTCCTTTGGCCGCTC
>NW_025298490.1:0-949 GCF_018294505.1 Triticum aestivum | reverse complement strand
CCGCCAATCCGAATCCATATACGCCACCACATATCCGCCGCCATCACGCCAATCCGAGTTCACCTGCAACATATATCCGCCACCTGTCCGTGTTCCACCAGATTCATCTCCGCCACCAGTCCGAGTTCCACCAGATTCATCTCCGCCACCAGTCCTAGTCCGAGTCCGGTAATTGTTGCATTGTTCTCGATTTCCAGATCACGCGACACTCCGAGTCGTGACAGAGAAGGACTCCCCAACTTCCGAGCCATCTGCAGAAGAAAAATAGTTCCAATTTCAAAAAAAAAACTAAGTCTGGAAAATTCTGGCTAGGCAGTTTTTAGACCATTTGTAGACTTTTTCGAAAAAAATTTGTTGCGGAGCAAAAAAAAAAAGAGGAAAAAAAAGTGCCAAAAAAAAGAGAAAAAAAATTCAGAGTGTGCTCCTCCCTTGTTTACGTGCCGCGCCGTGATTTTGTTGGTGTTCTAGGCTCGCGTCTCTAGCATAGTCTAGCCTAGGACCGGCACAGTACCGTCGTTGAGCGTTTATTCAACTTTGCATCTCTGAATTGATTATTGCTGACCCTTTTTGCTACCATATTATAAGCCTTCCCAGCTCCACATACATCTACGTCGTGCGTTTGACTCTCCCTGGTAATCGCTCTATCCAAGCTTTGAGAGTTTTGACTACAACGGTTGCCGATTACCGCCTGCTGCTGGGTAAGAACTGGTAAGAATTTGAGTTTTGCTTGACGGGTTTGTGACACCCACCACCACCACTAGTTCGTAGTCTGTAGGATCATATTCTTGTGTGTTTCTATTGCTGCTAACCATGCCAGGATCACAAGCCGACGAGATTGACTGGGAGAATTTATCGAACAAGGAGCTTCAAGATAAGTTTCAGCAAATGATGACTGAACAGGTGCAAGATGTGCTGAACAATTTTGAAGAGGCCATGGAGAAGATCACTG
>NW_025298489.1:0-949 GCF_018294505.1 Triticum aestivum | reverse complement strand
AATATATCAAAAAATTCAGAAATATAAAACTAATTCAATTCAAAATTCTAAAAATACAAATAATATATCAAAAAATTAAGAAAAATAAAACTAATTCAATTCAAAATAATATACCAGAGGCCGGTCGTCGGCTATGGTGGTACGGCCGGACTCTGCAGAGCGTCATGGACTACATCACTCCAAATTTCATGTATCATTCAAAAATGGACACCAAACACATCACGGGTAATATAATTCACATGATCCATTCAACAAAGTTTGGTACAATAAATTATTACACATCATTTCTTCCCTTGTGTCCCTGCTTGCTTACGATTGTGCCGTATCCATGGAGCATCCTCATCATTTAACTTAATGCTTGGGTCGGTGTTCACTTTGAAGGGCGGAATTTCAGCAAACATATTATAATCTTCTGACATGTCTGTCTTGTCCTCCACTCCCACGATGTTTCTTTTCCCTGAAAGAACAATGTGGCGTTTTGGATCATCGCATGATGTACTGATCGTTTTCTTATCTTTCCGTTTCCTCGGTTTGCTACTCATGTCCTTCACATAGAAAACCTGAGCGACATCTTTTGCTAGGACGAATGGTTCGTCAAGGTAACCAAGATTGTTGAAATCCACCATTGTCATTCCGTATTGCTGGTCCACCTTTACCCCACCTCCTGTTAGCTTGAACCATTTGCACCGGAACAAAGGGACCTTAAAGGAGGGTCCATAGTCAAGTTCCCATATCTCCTCTATGTAACCATAATATGTGACCTTTTGCCCATTCTCGGTTGCTGCATCAAAGCGGACACCACTGTTTTGGTTGGTGCTCTTTTTATCTTGGGCGATCGTGTAAAATGTATTCCCATTTATCTCGTACCCTTGGAAAGTCGTTATAGTCGAAGATGGTGTCTTGGCCAACATGTACAGCTGATCTACAACATCATTGTCATTCATTAAAT
>NW_025298487.1:0-949 GCF_018294505.1 Triticum aestivum | reverse complement strand
GTGAGAGATCTTTCGAGGTCTCTGCGTGGCGGCGAGCCCTCTCTTTTTTTTCCGCAGCCTTGGTTGCCGCTCCCTTGTTACGAGTAGTTCTCGACCTAGAGCTCTGCTCACCGGCCATGGCAACGACGGACGAAGAAGAAGCACTTATGAGGAGGAAAGGTAGAGTAATTTTCGGTTAGGTAGTTCCCCTTTTTATAACCTAAGTACTAGCACTAGTACTAATACCTGCATAGTGGGAACACGTTCAGGTTTGGTACGTACTAGTAGGTGTGAGCAGGCTTTCGAATGTGATGGGAACAAGGTAAAGATTAATTGATGGTTTTGGTTTCGAGGCCCGAAACGGCTCCCGATGAGTTTAGTGGAACATAAATTTCAAGTACTACACTGCTCAAATGCGTAAATATTATGTTACTGTCAAAAATTGGCACAAAATACGAAGGAGACCAATGGAAGTACTACTAGCAACCCACAATTTAACTACTCGCATGCGCGCAGTGGAGCAATAATGTCTTTCTTCCGCCCTCACGTCCACTCAATTTGCATGCGCTGTATTAATTGACCATCAATGAAGTGAACGACTTTACACGCGTCAAATTATCACATGGGGTGGATCTTGGTACAAAATTGCGTCCGCCCGTGTACCCGCGTGTGCGTGCGAGGGAATGAGTGCGTGCGTGGCGTGCGTGCACATCTTCGCTTCGTGCATGTACCGCCAGTATGGCTCAGGGAGGACGAGTACATTCTTCTGGAACCAGCAGCACGTCACTGTGATCAATCCACGCAAGGAGGTCGCGACAACGCCTCCACATGTGCCACGTGGCTTCATGAACTGTAAGAGAGACACTGTGTAGCGTGCCATTGGTATTCTAATTTACGTGTTTTGCACATACTCGAAGTACTAGTAAGGTACACGTGCATTGCACGCATCAGATTTTGCAACCAAATTATG
>NW_025298486.1:0-949 GCF_018294505.1 Triticum aestivum | reverse complement strand
TTTGGGGCGTGGGGGGTTATGGGGGTGGCCGACTGGGCCTGGGGTCGGCCCAGTTGGGCCAGGGTCCAGGGGGGGTTTCTCTCTTTTTTTTTGTATTGTTCTCTGTTTTCTCTTTATTTATTTTCTTTTCTGTTTTTATTTATTTATAAACACTTAGGCATTTTATAAAATTGTGAACCTTACACCATAATTATCTTTGTAATATTTGGCAACCACCGAACATTTTTGTTTTAATTTTTGAGAACTTTTATTGTTTTCTTTTATTTAAATTTTGAATTTGTTTCGGTTCCGAACTATCGAGAGTTTATCACAGTAACCGTGGTGACGTGGCATCATTAGCGGGGAATCACTGTAGCTTAATTATTCGGGCGTCACAATTCTCCTCCACTACAAGAAATCTCGTCCCGAGATTTAGGATCGGTTATAAGGGGGAAGGGGTCTGGTTACGAAATTCTAACGATTCTTCTCGATCATAGTAGCTCTTCTCGAAGAGGTCGACCCATTACATTGATGTCTTCCGTCCTCTCCTTCGGGTCATCATGATGAAGTTTGTCGTCCTTTCTTCGGGGTTCCATCGTACTTACGAAAGGATAAAGGGTGGGTATCCCGAGAGAATGGAACTCTGCAGGTTTGACTATCTGGTCGATAACATCGGGGAGGGTGGCGGAAGTAACTCTCGAATTGAAACTTAAGAAAATATCAAGAGCAGAGTAAGGAGGTATCCTGGGAAGTTTCGAGCGGGCAGGCAATCGTTCGATGTCTGATATGTGGCGTGAAAGGGGTTCGAAGCCACGGGAATAAGTATTTGTCTGATACCAGATTGAAGGTGGCTCATGAATTACATACGAGGCCACGCGCGAGGAACAACCTTGGGTACAGGGGGGTACAGGAGAGTCAGGTTTCGATCCTGTGGAGCTGTGGGTTATGGGCCCACCATGTGGATTAAAAA
>NW_025298485.1:0-949 GCF_018294505.1 Triticum aestivum | reverse complement strand
CCGAGGTACACGACGTGTACATGGTGGTAAGTGGCGAGAGCGTGTGTGACGAAGTACACCCCTGCAGGGTTAACATCATCTATTCGAATAGCCGTGTCCGCGGTAAAGGACTTCTGGGTTGCCTATAACAGTTCATAGACAAGTGAAAGTGGATACTCTAAAATGCGCAAGATAAGCGTGAGTGCTATGGATGGCGTTCTCGTAGGGAGACGGGAGCGGGTCCATAGTGGAGTATTGATTTGGTGAATATGTGGACTCGTGTGCGCCACCTCAAAAGAGTTGCTTGCAGTCGTAGTTAGGATAGCCACCGAGTCAAAGCTGGCTTGCTGCAGTTAAACTCCACCACCCCCTTTGTTGATACCGATGCATATGTAGATAGTTCTGATGTAAGTCTTGCTGGGTACATTTGTACTCATGTTTGCTTATTTTATGTTTTGCAGAGAGACGTCAGTCTCGCTAGTAGTTCCTTGTGGACTTCGACGTTTAGCTTGATACCTCAGCTACGATCTTGTGCCCTCTGCAGGATCTAGTAAATAGTCAGGCTTCTCAGCTTTTTTTTTTCATTTGTAGATGTCTGTACTCAGACATGTTGAGCTTCCGCATGTGCTTTGACTTGTATGCTCTGAATGTTGGGTCATGAGACCCATGTTTGTAATATCTGGCTCTTCGGAGCCTAATGAATAAATACTCTGAGTCGTAGAGTCTTGTTGTGATGCCATGTTGTATTTGCACATATCGAGCATATTGTGTGTATGATTGAAATGCTTGGTATGTGTGGGATCCGACAATCTAGTTGTCTATCCTTAGCAGCCTCTCTTATGGGGAAATGTAGTCTAGTGCCTCCTTGAGCCATAGTAGTCCGCTACAGCCCGGTTCACCGGAGTCCTGCTAGCCCAGCACTACTGCTCCGGAACACTTGACTGGCCGGCATGTGATTCACTTCGTTCCT
>NW_025298484.1:0-949 GCF_018294505.1 Triticum aestivum | reverse complement strand
AGAACTGCACCAACTGACAGCTCCACCGTTTAATGTAAACACGTATCCGGTTTGCGATTTAGAATCGTCCGGATCAGTGTCAAAGCTTGCATCAACGTAACCTTTTACGATGAGCTCTTTGTCACTTCCATATACGAGAAACATATCCTTAGTCCTTTTCAGGTATTTCAGGATGTTCTTGACCGCTGTCCAGTGATCCATTCCTGGATTACTTTGGTACCTCCCTGCTAAACTTATAGCAAGGCACACATCAGGTCTGGTACACAGCATTGCATACATGATAGAGCCTATGGCTGATGCATAGGGAACATCTTTCATATTCTCTCTATCTTCTGCAGTGGTCGGGCATTGAGTCTTACTCAATTTCACACCTTGTAACACAGGCAAGAACCCTTTCTTTGCTTGATCCATTTTGAACTTCTTCAAAATTTTGTCAGGGTATGTGCTTTGTGAAAGTCCAATTATGCGTCTTGATCTATCTCTATAGATCTTAATGCCTAATATGTAAGCAGCTTCACCGAGGTCTTTCATTGAAAAACTTTTATTCAAGTATCCCTTTATGCTATCCAGAAATTCTATATCATTTCCAATCAGTAATATGTCATCCACATATAATATCAGAAATGCTACAGAGCTCCCACTCACTTTCTTGTAAATACAGGCTTCTCCGAAAGTCTGTATAAAACCAAATGCTTTGATCACACTATCAAAACGTTTATTCCAACTCCGAGAGGCTTGCACCAGTCCATAAATGGATCGCTGGAGCTTGCACACTTTGTTAGCTCCCTTTGGATCGACAAAACCTTCTGGTTGCATCATATACAACTCTTCTTCCAGGAATCCATTCAGGAATGCAGTTTTGACATCCATTTGCCAAATTTCATAATCATAAAATGCGGCAATTGCTAACATGATTCGGACGGACTTAAGCATCGCTACGGGTGAGAAG
>NW_025298483.1:0-949 GCF_018294505.1 Triticum aestivum | reverse complement strand
TTCAAATAAGTTATAAAAAATGAAATCCCTTTGTTACAGACGAGTTTCCGGATGAAATCCTGATACTTTGAAAAAGATTCTCCGTTTTATACACGAAGTGCATCCAGTTTTTGCCGTAACCCTCTCAACTTTCTTGCACATGCTATGTGGATGAATTGATGATACAATGCCAACTTTCAACCTTTTCAGAGTTCATTTGAAATGCTTTTCAATTTTAGGGTCTTATAGCTCAAAATAATTAGTAAGTGCATGAAAAATAACAAATGAAGTCAGAAAGGATTGAAAAATGATGATGTGGATTTGAATGGTGCATTTTGAACACACAAAAAGTCAGGAGTTCAAATAAGTTTGAAAAAATGAAATCCCTTTGTAACAGACGAGTTTCCGGATGAAATCCTGATACTTTGAAAGAGATTACCCGTTTTGTACACGAAGTGCATCCAGTTTTTGCCGTAACCCTCTCAACTTTCTTGCACATGCTATGTGGATGAAATGATGATACCATGCAAACTTTCAACCTTTTCAGAGTTCATTTGAAATGCTTTTCAATTTTAGGGTCTTATAGCTCAAAATAATTAGTAAATGCATGAAAAATAACAAATGAAGTCAGAAAGGATTGAAAAATGATGATGTGGCTTTGAATGGTGCATTTTGAACACACAAAAAGTCAGGAGTTCAAATAACTAATAAAATATGAAATCCCTTTGTAACAAACGAGTTTCCGGATGAAATCCTGATACTTTGAAAGAGATTGTCCGTTTTGTACAGGAAGTGCATCCAGTTTTTGCCGTAACCCTCTCAACTTTCTTGCACATGCTATGTGGATGAAAATACCATGCATACTTTCAACCTTTTCAGAGTTCATTTGAAATGCTTTTCAATTTTAGGGTCTTATAGCTCAAAATAATTAGTAATGCATGAAAAATAACAAATGAAGCCAGAAAGGATT
>NW_025298482.1:0-949 GCF_018294505.1 Triticum aestivum | reverse complement strand
CGTCCGTGCAAAGTCAAAGGGCTAGATCCCGTGGTCAAACGCTACAGGGTTAGCCGGGACGGGGGCCCTGGGGGGTAGCAATGCCACCGGAGCGTCGTACCGGGCCCACATACATGCGGGGTGGTGTTGTGGCATGTCCGAAGAGGCGGCACGCGTCTCCGGGTTGTGGCCCCCCTCACGGACGGCAATGAAACGGTAGTAGACGTTCTGCGGTAACGATGCAGCGTGAATATTATTAAATACTTGGAGCGCGATAAAATCATGAGTTTTTTACACAACGTGGGCACATGTGCTATAGGACTGATGGTAATTTTTCATAATTTTTTGTGATGGAGAAGTATCTGAACACTTCCCTCTACGCGGATTGCTCTTCGCACGTCTACGACTGTGGCCGGCGGCCTCCGGGGGCTAGCATACCGTCAAATCTTGCGTAGGCGGCCTCTCACAAATTTGGAAAGTGTTGAGGCGGTTGCAAACGCCCAGCACGCGTCTCCGGGGCGTGGCCCCCCCCCTCACGGACGCCGCCGCCGCCGGCACCTGGAGGGGGGAAACGGACGCGTCGGGTCTACACGGAGTGGATGTAGCTGTGGGTTTGGCCCGGATGTTGCTCCAAAGTGTTCCTCTGGGCCGACCTAACACAACCGGGTGGAGAGGTCCACTGGTCAAAGCCCGTCCGTGCAAAGTCAAAGGGCTAGATCCCGTGGTCAAACGCTACAGGGTTAGCCGGGACGGGGGCCCTGGGGGGTAGCAATGCCACCGGAGTGTCGTACCGGGCCCTCATACATGCGGGGTGGTGTTGTGGCATGTCCGAAGAGGCGGCACGCGTCTCCGGGTTGTGGCCCCCCTCACGGACGGCAATGAAACGGTAGTAGACGTTCTGCGGTAACGATGCAGCGTGAATATTATTAAATACTTGGAGCGCGATAAAATCATGAGTTTTTTACACAAC
>NW_025298481.1:0-949 GCF_018294505.1 Triticum aestivum | reverse complement strand
GACTTAATTCCCGGTGCTTCACTGCCAAACCGTGCACCATACCGTACCAATCCAGAGGAGACGAAGGAGATTATGCGTCAAGTACAAGAGCTTCTCGACAAAGGTTATATACGCGAATCCCTTAGTCCTTGTGCTGTTCCTATTATTCTAATGCCGAAAAAGGATGGTACATCACGTATGTGTGTTGATTGTAGAGGCATTAATAATATTACTATTCGTTATCGTCATCCTATTCCTAGGCTAGATGATATGCTTGATGAATTGAGTGGCTCTACAATATTCTCCAAAGTTGATTTGCGTAGTGGCTACCATCAAATTCGTATGAAATTGGGAGATGAATGGAAAACAACATTTAAAACTATGTTTGGATTATATGAGTGGTTAGTCATGCCTTTTGGGTTAACTAATGCACCTAGTACTTTCATGAGATTAATGAACGAAGTTTTACGTGCTTTCATTGGACGATTTGTGGTAGTTTACTTTGATGACATCTTGATTTATAGCAGATCTTTGGAAGAACATTTGGAACATTTACGTGCTGTTTTTATTGCTCTACGTGATGCACGTTTGTTTGGTAACCTTAGGAAGTGCACCTTTTGCACCGACCGAGTATCTTTTCTTGGCTATGTTGTTACTCCACAGGGAATTGAAGTTGATAAAGCCAAGATTGAAGCTATTGAGAGTTGGCCGCAGCCCAAAACGGTCACACAAGTGAGGAGTTTTCTTGGCCTCGCTGGATTCTATAGGCGTTTTGTGAGAGATTTCAGCACCATTGCTGCACCTCTCAATGAGCTTACAAAGAAAGATGTGCCTTTTCTTTGGGGTACCGCACAGGAAGAAGCCTTCTCGGTATTGAAAGATAAGTTGACACATGCTCCTTTACTCCAACTTCCTGATTTTAATAAGACTTTTGAGCTTGAATGTGATGCTAGTGGAATTGGATTAGGAG
>NW_025298480.1:0-949 GCF_018294505.1 Triticum aestivum | reverse complement strand
CTCCCTTGGCGATTTTGGTGAGCCAGTGGCATTTCCGGGTGGTATGGTTTGACGGCTTCGCGTCGATGTGGAACTTGCAGGGACCATCTAGAGTCTGTTCGTAAGAGAAGGCCGGCAACCAGTTGGACTTGCCGCCTTTCTCTCGCTTCACCGGAGGCTGCCCCTCCGAGTGTTGGTCTTCGACTGTCGCAACCTACCGACTGCTGGAAGCCGGCTGTGGGGCCTTGCGCTTTTGATCATTCTGTTGCTGTGGCCGACTGGTATCTCCAGCCGGAGTTCTGGGAGCCTGAGGGGCCACTTTGCCAGTCGCACTAACTTGAATTTCCGTCTTCATGGAGGAGTCAGCCGTGGCGTACTTGTCTAGTATGACCAGCAACTCATCGAGGGTCTCCGGCTCGTCGCAGAGAAGCCTGTGCTTGAGGAGGGTGCTTTCTCTGCACCCGGCGGTGAAGTATTCAATAGTCTGCACCTCGTGCACGCCCTCGCAGGAGTTTAGAAGCTTGCCCCATCGTGTGAGGTAGTCGCGAGTCGACTCGTCTTGACCTTGAACGCACAAGGAAAGCTGGCGCGGATTGGGGGGTCGCTTGTACGTTCTTGTGAAGTTTCGGATGAAGGCCTCGGTGAAGTCGACCCAGCTGTCACTAGTAGAAAAAGGGTCAAATGTGAGACACATTAGTCCCGGTTTGTAACAGAACTGGCACTAATGTGTCCATTAGTGTCGGTTCCAACGGCTAGGCGGGAGGAGCTCTTTAGTACCGGTTCATGGCGAACCTTTAGCACCGGTTCGTGCCACGAACCGGTAATAAAGAAAGTGGTGGCAGGATGTTGTCAGAGTGGGGCCCTTCCAGCACCTTTAGTACCGGTTCGTGGCACGAACCGGTACTAAAGGTCGTCCTATATAAACCCTTCGTCCACCCGCACTCTGTTCTTCCCCCTTTCCCCTCTCCCT
>NW_025298479.1:0-949 GCF_018294505.1 Triticum aestivum | reverse complement strand
ATAGTCCACGAAATGGGTCAGAATCGGCCAAAACTACGAGTCTTGATGACCGACACGTAAATGCACCCGAGGGTTCATTACTCGTGGAAATCACTCCGGGACCCCAAAACAGTAAGTAAATAGTCGACGAAACGGGCCAGAATCGGCCAAAACTGTGAGTGTTGATGACCGACACGTAAACGCACCTTGGGGTTCAACAAGAATGGAAATCACTTTGGGACCCCAAAACGGTGAGTAATAGTCCACGAAACGGGTCAGACTCGACAAAAACCGAGAGTGTTGATGACCGACACGTAAACGAACCCCAGGGTTCGTTAATCGTGCAAATCACTCTGGGACCCCAAATCAGTAAGTAATAGTCCATGAAACGGGTCAGAAACGGCAAAACTGCAAGTGTTGATAACGAACACGTAAGCGCACCTTGGGTTCAACTAGAATGGAAATCACTTTCGGAACCAAAACGGTGAGTAATAGTCCACGAAACGGGTCGGAATCGACAAAACCGCGAGTGTTGATGACCGACATGTAAACGCACCCCAGGGCTCGTTACTCGTGGAAATCACTCCGGGGCCCCAAAATAGTGAGTTACTCCATGAAACGGGCCAGAATCGGCCAAAACTGCGAGTGTTGATGACCGAGACGTAAGCGCACCTTGGGGTTCAACAACTATGGAAATCGCTTTCTGACCCCAAAACGGTGAGTAATAGTCTACGAAACGGGTTAGAATCGGCCAAAACTGCGAGTCTTGATGACCGACACGTAAACGCATCCCAGGGTTCGTTACTCGTGGAAATCACTCCGGGACCCCAAAACAGTGAGTATATAGTCCACGAAACGGGCCAGAATCGGCCAAAACTGTGAGTTTTGATGACCGACACGTAAGCGCACCTTGGGGTTCAACAAGAATGGAAATCACTTTGGGACCCCAAAACGGTGAGTAATAGTCCAT
>NW_025298478.1:0-949 GCF_018294505.1 Triticum aestivum | reverse complement strand
CATTTGATCATATCGTCTTGCCCTCAAAAGCGAGATTGTTCTCGAGCTTAGTAACATACCGGTGGTTCGTGATTTTCCGAATATCTTCTCGGAAGTATTACCAGGTTGTTCCCTGACTGTTATGTTGAGCTCGTGATCAAGTTGGTTTCTTGTGAACCACCTTCTCTCCAAGAATCGGTGTTAGATATCCCTGAGCTAGTTGGTTAAGCTAGACAACAACTTGGAGAGTTGGAAGATAAAAGCTTGCCTAACTTAGTTTGTTCCAAAGGAATATTCTTGTGTAGTGTGTGTTGGAGAAAGATGATATCTTCATCGATTGGTCCCTGTGATCAGTTGCTGGACCTATTGTCTTATCAATCCTTTGATTTGAGTGTGGGCTATCGTCAAATCAAATCAGTACCAACGATGCTCGTAATGTTGTCTTATTCGTGGTTGATCCCTCGAGCATACACCATTATATCTTTTGGGTCTGACTAATGCTATCACTGTGTTCACTTAACTATGGAATTCCTTTTAAAAGGAAACCCAGATGAATTGTTGTTGAGCCCATTGACAACATCCTTATCTCCTCCATGATTTTGTTGGACATTAAGCTAGTGTTGGAAACTTTTGAAAGCATTTTCTTCATGCTAGCTCATGAAGTATTTGTTTGATGAAAGGAGTGACTTCCTCTTATACACGTGCATTTGGTGAAAGTTGCCGCCGAGAATTTGAGAAAGTTAGTTTTGCTTCCTCTGGAATCATCCCAAGTCAGTCATGCATACGTGCGAAGTATTCTGTGGTCTGGAGATTTGCAACCTCCATTCTATATGTATATCCTAGCACACCAAGCCACTGATTGAGTTGTTCAAAGATAAAGGAGTCTGTCCAAGGTGAACTCTTTGGACTTCCACGCGTGGAGACTTCGATGTCATTAATGATGGTTCCCCCTCCTGAACTCGGTAGTGTT
>NW_025298477.1:0-949 GCF_018294505.1 Triticum aestivum | reverse complement strand
CGGTTGCAAACGCCCGGCATGCGTGTCCGGGGTGTGCCCCCCTCACGAACGGCGCTGCCGCCGGCACCTGGAGGGGGGAAACGGACGCGTGGGGTCTACACGGAGGGGATCTTGCTGTGGGTCTTCCCCGGATGTTGCTCCAATGTGTTCCTATGGGCTGACCTAACACAACCGGGTGGGGAGATCCACTGGTCAAAGCCCGTCCGTGCAAAGTCAAAGGGGTAGATCCCGTGGTCAAACGCTACAGGGTTAGGCGGGACGGGGGCACTGGGGGGGGGGGTAGCAATGCCACCGGAGCGTCGCACCGGGCCCTCATACATGCGGGGTGGTGTGGTGGCATGTCCGAAGAGGCGGAACGCGTCTCCGGGGCGTGGCCCCCCTCACGGACGGCGATGACACGGTAGTAGACGTTCTGTGGTAACGATGCGGCGTCAACATTACTAAATACTCGGAGCGCGATAAAATCATGATTTTTTTGCACGACGTCGGCACATGTGCTATAGGAACGATGGTATTTTTTCATAATTTTTGGTGATGGAGAAGTATCCGAGAAATTCCCTCTACGCGGATTGCCCTTCGCGCGTCTACGGCTGTGGCCGGCGGCCTCCGGGGGCTAGCATGCCGCCAAATCTTGCGCCGGCGGCCTCTCACAAGTCTGGAAGTGTTTACACGGTTGCAAACGCCCGGCATGCGTGTCCGGGGTGTGCCCCCCTCACGAACGGCGCTGCCGCCGGCACCTGGAGGGGGGAAACGGACGCGTGGGGTCTACACGGAGGGGATCTTGCTGTGGGTCTTCCCCGGATGTTGCTCCAATGTGTTCCTATGGGCTGACCTAACACAACCGGGTGGGGAGATCCACTGGTCAAAGCCCGTCCGTGCAAAGTCAAAGGGGTAGATCCCGTGGTCAAACGCTACAGGGTTAGGCGGGACGGGGGCACTGGGGGGGGGG
>NW_025298476.1:0-949 GCF_018294505.1 Triticum aestivum | reverse complement strand
CGGGCAGAGGAGCCGGAGGGGGAAAGTTGCGGGTTCGATAGGTTAGGGGGGTGTGGCGGACGAACGGACTGCGTATCCGGATTCGTCTCGTCGTTCTGAGCAACTTTCATGTTGAAAATATTTTAATCCGGATTACGGATTAAAAGATATGAATTTTAAAAGATTTTATTAATTTCAGGAATTTAATTAATTATTTAATTAATTTCGAAAATGCTTTTATGACATCAGCATGATGTCATGCTGACGTCAGCAGTCAACAGGGGTTGACTGAGTCAACCCTGACATGTGGGTCCAGTGGGACCCACCTGTCATTCTCTATTTAAATTAATTAGGGTTTAGGTTAATCTAGTTACAGTTTAATTAAACTAATTAGTTAATTAGTTTAATCTAATTATGATTAATTAACTTAATTAATTCCTTAATTAATTAATTAATTTAATTATTTAATAAATACTATTTTTATTTTATTTTTTTTTAATTCTTTTTTTTTATAAAACGTTCTCGGGGCTAGGCCCCACATGTCATTGGCCCTAGGGGCATCACGGGGGCCGGGTTACGGGCGCACCCGAACGGGCGATGGCCCTCGCGGGTGGGGCTTGCTTGCCAGGACGCGGGACGAGGCCGTGGCCACGGCAGGGCTCGCCGGCCGGCCACGGCAGGCGAACGCAGGGGGCGGCCCGGTGCATCGCCCGGGAGCAAGGCAGCAGCAAGGGGCTGGCCACGGCGCGGGAGCGTGGTGGCAGAGAGGGGCGCGGCCCGACATCGGTGCGGTGTTGCCCGAGAGGGCCGCCGGCGAGCAGCACAACAGAGGGGGAAGGCGAGGCCAGGGCGCGGCCGGTGGTGCCGGAGCACGACCAGGGGGCTGAGCGGGGTGCACGGCCCAGACCGGCGCGGGGAGGCTGCGGCCCCGGGGCAGCAACAAGTGCGGGCGGCGGCAGCGGTCACGAGC
>NW_025298475.1:0-949 GCF_018294505.1 Triticum aestivum | reverse complement strand
ATGCCTTTGGACTTTCGAATCAATACGCTAGGATCATATGGTGTTTGAGATGGTGTGCAGTCCGAATATCCAAAACGACTCAACACCTTCTCAACGTAATGGGATTGCAGAAGTGTGATCCCACCCTCATTATCTCTCAGTAGCTTGATGTTCAAGATAACATCAGCCACACCAAGGTCTTTCATCTCAAAGTTCTGAGATAGAAACGATTTGACCTCCTCAATGACTTTGAGGTTTGTTCCGAATATCAGTATGTCATCAACATACAAGCACAGTATAACTCCTTCGCCCCCACCATGGCGATAGTATACACATTTGTCAGCCTCATTAACAATGAAACCAACAGATGTCAGAGTTGTATTAAACTTATCATGCCATTGCTTAGGTGCTTGTTTCAGGCCATATAAAGATTTTATCAACCTACACACCTTTCTTTCCCGACCATCTATCACAAAGCCATCAGGCTGTTGCATGTAGATTTCCTCCTTTAGCTCTCCATTTAGAAAAGCCGTCTTAACATCCATCTGATGGACGAGAAGACCATGTGAGGCCGCCAACGAGAGTAATACTCGAATGGTGGTCAGTCTAGCCACAGGTGAATAAGTATCAAAGAAATCTTCCTCTTCTTGCTGGTCATAGCCCTTGGCCACAAGCCTAGCCTTGTACTTTTCAATCGTACCATCGGGCCTAAGCTTCTTTTTGAACACCCACTTACATCCCAGTGGTTTGCAACCATAGGGACGGTCAGTGATCTCCCATGTCCCATTAGCCATGATGGAATCCATCTCGCTACGGACCGCATCCTTCCAGTAGTCAGCTTCTGGAGAGGCATACGCTTCTGAAATAGAAGTGGGAGTATCATCCACGAGGTACACGAAGAAATCATCACCAAAGGTCTTTGCAGTCCTTTGTCTCTTGCCCCTACCAAGGGTTTCCTCGTCATCCTCCT